>NW_026586589.1:7916091-7994442 GCF_907164565.1 Psammomys obesus
AAATAAATAAATAAATAAATAAATAAATAAATAAATAAATAAATAAAGTTTCCTGCTTTGAGTTTTCCTGGAACAGTAATTTGTACACACTCCCAATGCGTGCTTTTTTATTTGTAAATATCACTCCATCTCTTCCCTTGCATTCTAAACAAGTTTCCATTCACTCATTCATGTATGAGACAGGTGCTCACAGCATAGAAACACAAAAAAACTTGCAAACAATTACAATTGTCACGACACTATAGAAACTGTCAGTGCAACGGAAAAACTCAAAGAAGGCATCAATTCAAATGCTTGGGAGAGAGCTGACAGTGGAATACTGACAGAGACAGTTCTTGGGAGTCAAGGGGAGAAGAAAGTGTATGCCATGTGTCAGCATCATGAAGGAAGATGACCTGAGAATACAACTGATTCCTTGTGGCAAGAGCAAAAGATACCTGGAGTGAGAGAAAGCTTGGGAAGGGCAGGCCAGAAACAGTTTGAGGCAGATGGCAAAGGGTGTTGAATGTGGTTCCAGAGCTGAAAAGCCATTACATTAATATATATATATATATATATATATATATATATATATATATTTATTTATTTATTTAAAAAGACATATTGGTTTTGTTTTTTTTTCTCAAGACAGGGTTTCTCTGTGTACCCTTGTCTGTCTTGAACTTGCTTTGTAGACTAAGCTGGTCTTGAACTCACAGCGATCTGCCTGCCTCTGCCTCCCAGAGTGCTGGGATTACAGGTGTGCACCAATGCTCCCAGCTTAACATTTATAATTTTAAGTCATGTGTATATGTGTGTGTGTGTGTGTCTCTTTTCTCATAAATGAATGACTAAATGTACAGTGCCCAAGAAGTCCAGAAGAGGATGTCACATTCCCCTGGAGTTACAGGCAGTTGTGTGCCACCTGATGTGGGTGCTGGGAAGTGAACTGGGGTCCTCTTCAAGAGCAGTATGCACTCTTAACTACTGAGCCATCTCCAGCCCCATAGATGGATTTAAGACTAACAACCAGATTTGCACTTTAGAAAACTCACTGAACTTCAATGCAGAGGGCATGTTGAAAGAGGAAGTATCCAGAGGCACACTAGTGATTCAAGCCCCTTTCCTGGGAACACAACTTTCCAAACAAGTGAGAAGGCCAACATACCCTGGCCAAGGCTGCAGTCACTTCCACCTGCTCTTGCCTCAGTAACTCTCCTTCCAGGCGACTTGACTCCAGGGCTTCTCGAAGCTTGATCAGCTCACTTAGTGATTCTGACTGCTTGGCTTCTAAGCCCACCAGCATCTCCTGACTAAGAAGAGAAGGAGAAGGAGCTAGAGGAAGTTTTTAGGTGTGGCCACATTCCAGCTGGAGACAGGAATATAATTTCTTTTTCTATGCAAAAAAAAAAAAAGTGGAATTAGTTTCTAAAAAATAATAAGGGAAGCTCTCTAAGACAGAATAAGTGGAAAAAGCAGAGTCCATAACAGTATGTTAGTGAACTGCCTTTCATGCAAAAAAAAAGTGAAAGAAAAAAGAAAGCAGAATATCTGCATGAAGCAGACTGGAAAGATAAACAAAAAAGTAACTGAAATGGTTACCAACGGAAGGAAGAAAAACGGAACAGAGAAAGAAAAAAATGTGGGGAGCCTTCCCTGTGTGCACCTTTTAAATAGGTGGGTTTTGCTGCTGTTGTTTTGGTTATTGAAACGGGGTCTACTCTGCAGCCTAAGCCAGCTTTGAGCTCACAGCAGTCTTCTCGCCTCGGTCTCCCAAGTGTTGGCATTAAAGGCGTGAACCAATATGCCCTGGCATCTTTTTCAATAGCTTTGGCTTTTGACTTACCTAATTCCATTATTGAGTCAGACAGATCAAATTTTAAACACACATGTATCTGTGTGGACTGTCTGCCCTTCACCTCATTGTGGGACACAAGGCATGGCCCCACCCTCTGGCAGACACTCAGGCTTCCTCAAGCCTCCACTGTTTAGTAGGTGCAAGGAATGAGTAGGGGAATATACCAATGAAAGAACTTGCTACCAGGCTCTCTGTTTGCATTAAAAAGTGAGTTCAAGGTGGGCAGTGGTGTATACATCTTTTATCTCAGCACTCAGGGGCAGAGGCAGGCAGATCTCTGAGTTTGAGGCCAGCTTGGTCTACAGAGTGAGTTCCACTACAGCCACTGGCATACAGAGAAACCCTATCTTTTTGTTGCTGTTTTCAAGACAGAGTTTCTCTGTGTAGTCTTGGCTGTCCTGGACTCGCTCTGTAGACCAGGCTGACCTTGACCTTACAGGAATCTGCCCGACTCCGTCTCCCAGAGTGCTGGGATTAAAGGCATTTGTGTTTGGAGAGAGAAGCACAATACATGTGTGGAAGTCAGGGGACAACCCACGAGAGGATTGAACTCATGCTGAACTCTAAGATACCAGGGTGTCTTTTTGAGCCGTTTCGATAGCCCTATGCTAGCATTTTATGAAGTACTGCCCCAACTTTTCAATAACTCTTCAATTATCACGTCCATTTTGCCAAGGGACATATCTGTTCTGATGGCAAAGCCAAATCTACACTACACCTTTGTGGTGCTCCACAGTCCCTTCCCTAGGCAGCATTGTCTAGCAGAGTTTACAGATTAGTGGGGGCACTGACCTTGGATTTCCTTTCCTGACCAGTGAATTCCCCATCAATTCCCAGTGATTTTATCTTTTTGCAGGCAGCTAACTCTGAGGACGCCACAAAACTCTTCCTTCCTTTTTGCTATTCTGTCCCCTTGGTCCTTTTTTCTACAAACTAAAACAGATCGAAGCCCCATCAAAGCCTATCCCCTCTTCCATAAAGTTGTCCTTGATTCTCAATAATGAACTGTTGCTCCTATGCTTCCAAAACACCAAGCTTCAACTCTAGACAGGCCACACTTCTTTCAGCTTCATGTCACAGCTGTTTCCTTGTCTGACTTCTCATTAGATTTCAAGCTCCTTGAGAGCATGGTCAGCCTCATTTAGTCCCTCATCACTGTAGGGGCTCAGCAATGTCTACATCAGTGGTTCTCAACCTGTGGGCCATGACCCCTTTGGGGTCACATAGATATCCTGCACATCAGGTAGTTATATCACAATTCGTAACGGTAGCAACAGTAGTTATGAAGTAGCAATGGAGTGATTTTGTGGTTGGGGTCACTGCAACATGAGGAGCTGTAGAAAGGGCCGCAGTGTTAGGAAGGTTGAGAGCCGCTGCTCTAGGTGAATCTTCTGAACTCACCTTTATACAAAGGAAGAAGCAGTAAGCTAATGTGAACCCACCGTGTGCAGGCTTTAGGCTCTCCACTTTCTAAGAGAGAAAGTGGGGGAAGGTGCGGACGTGACGAAGGCCAGGCCCTGGTGAGGAGAGGCCTGGTTGTACTTACAGGCGCTCCCTCTCACGGACAGCCAAGTGCAGCTCCTCCTGCTGCTCTTGCTTCTCCCCCTGAGCAGAATCCCCCTGCAGCTGCAGCTCCATATTCACCCTTCGCAGTCGCCATGCTTCCTGCTCCAGCACTTCCAGCTGCTGCTGCAGCTCTTCCCTGGCCTTCTGCAGCAGCTCTCGCTCCCTGAAATGAAATCAGAGATAAGCAGACCCAGGGACCAAAGGTCCAAGTGGAAAAAGGCGACAGAAGCTTGTTTCTTTTCAACATCCGATATCTATATAATACTATATAATATCTATTATATAAGTATTATATAGATTATATAAGTATCATATAAATATTATATAATACTTATATAATAAGTATTATATAAAGTATCTATATAATACTTTTTCAACAAGAGACCATTTATTACATGATCTTAAAGACTCCAACCCAAAGGGTTTTCCCACAGGAAACGAACAAAAACCATAGCAGCCTTAAGCATCCATGAGCCCAGGGATAGCAGGAAGAGTCAATCAAAAACAGGACAGTGATAGGTAAGTGGCTAAGTGAGGATTAAACCAGACACTGGGGACCTGAGAATGTAGCTCAGTTGTAAGAGTTCTTTCCTAACAAGCCAAAGGTTCTGGGTTTGGCTCCCAGCCCTGAAAACCACAATTAAAACTAGACATGTAGCAAAATAAAATTGTGAAGGCTTTGCTTTCTTTAAAAAGACAACAACAACAAAAAACAAACATGGAAGGGTGAGATAAGCAGCCTGTTCACTCACTTGCTGAGAGAGTCTACCTCTCCCTGAAGGTCCACGGTCTGCCCCTCCAGAGCATCCCGCTCCCCAGTGAGCTTTTGTAGCCTCTCTCTCAGGGATTTGCCCTCTTCCTCCCACTGATCGTGTTGCTGCTGCAAGAAGTTCATAGCCTCCTGGCAGCCTGAGAGTTGCTGTCTGAGGTCCTGTAAAAGGAGAGCAACAGAAACAAGATGATGAACAAAAAGCCAAAAGCAAAGGAATGACTCCAAGGCAAGGGAACTGGGAGCAAATGTAACAAGTCAGCTGAGAACAGAAATGTGGCCAACTGAGATGTCAAAGGATCACACTTATTGGGTTCCATGTTTTGGAGTCCATCATTTTCAGCTATAGTGGCATGAGGGGACAATAAAGGACTCTTGGAGTTGGGAACATTTACATTCTCCCCGGACTCTGCTTATTGGCATTTAAAAGTGGCGCTTGTGTAAGCCACACTGTGTAAGCCGCCCACTGTGTAAGCGGCCCACTGTGTAAGCGGCACACTGTGTAAGCCGCCCACTGTGTAAGCCGCCCACTGTGTAAGCCACTGGCAAACAGAGAAATTAATGTGTATTTGGGGTGCCAACTGAATCCTCTGACTGGCCAGCTGAAAGGGATAATCCAGACTAGAGGTGTGCCTGGGGCTCCATTTCTGAGGCTGAAGGGGGTTCTGGGGGTTCTTACCTGCACAGCCTGCTGTCTCCGAGTCAGCACTGAATGCACCAGAGTAAGAGCCTTGTCTGGGTCCTGGGGATCGAACTGGGGGAAGTCACTACAGTCCAACTGCAATGAGCTCTCATGACCCAAGCTTTGGGTCATAGTGTCCTCTTCTTCCACTGAGGCCTGAAATACAACCCAGCGTCACTGAGAGACTTGCACTAAGAGCAGAGGAAACTGAAAGTTTCCTTCACAGGTCCTTCCCCTGGGGTAGGGGCAGGGGCAGGGGGCAGGGGGCAGGGGCAGGGGCAGGGAAGGGAACCTAAAGAGGAAAAAATGACTGAACACATCAATTCTTCATGCTTGGACATTTAAGTATAGAGTTAGCAGTAAGGCTAGGATTCTCTCTGGGGCAATAAGTGAGTGGGGAGAAGGGAAGAAAATGCTATTGCAATGACAAAGGCAGAATTCAGCCTATGGTCTAAGACCATAACAGGCAACAAGTTAGAGGACCCGTCCGCTACAGTGCCAGGACATGAATGTCTACCGACACCTCAGGGTTCCAGTAAGTTCACGTACACTATAAGAGCTTCTCCTTACATGACCCTCAGTCCAAACCTCGGTCTAGAAACCATGGTGGCTGAGAGGCAATGGAGGAGTGGGGGCACTGCCCAGTTACAGGACAAGGGCTTACCAGTGCCTGGGTTATAGCCTGGATCACATGCTGCAAAGACAACTTCTCCTCTTGCGCATTCCTACTGAGAGATGCCTCGTGTTCTATTAGCTCTGCATGATTTGTCTCCTGATAAAAAAAACAAAATAGAGACTAAGAGCCATAATCTCAGAAGAAAATTCATCCTTCTGTCCCCAGATCAGTCAAAGACATATTCTGTGTTTTCTGTCAACCATACTTTCCCGAGGAGTCTGAAAACACGTAGTATGGCAATAGAAAGCTCAGAATAAATGATGTGAAATCCCATGACTGCCTAGAGCACCATTCTTGTTCTATTAGCAGTGAATACTATGACAGCCCTGGAAAACCACAATTCTTTGCAATCCAACTTCACTCATTTTAAGTTACTTGAGCCCTAATGGATGTTTACATTGGCAAATCCCTGACAAGAAAAATTAAAGGGCACAAACAAGTCTGCTTTCCAGTGGACTCCAAAATAGATGCAATTATGGGTGCATAGTGGACAGGGATTCAGGAGTTACCAAGTCAGTAACCAGAAAATGTGCTGAGACGAAACATGTAATTAAGCCAGGGGTTCTAACATCCCAGCTTAGAGAGTTACTCTTGCAACATCCTTGACAGATATTTAAGTTAGGGAGTACAACCTCACTCTTCCACAAGACACACACTGTTCAAGGGCAGAGCTCCAGCTTGAGTCAAAACCTATTACCTTATCTATAACTTACAGTCACCAGCAATGTTAACTCATTTTCTCCATCAACTCGACTTGCAGAGATGTGAAGGGGCCAGCATTCTTCCTTATATCCACTCCGCTCTGAGCTAAACACTGCCGCACTCCTCAGCAGTCTCCAAGTGACTTGGTTTTGAATCTCTCCACAGACCCCTTCCCTGACCGCTTGCTCATTGCCACCCTTTAGTTTTTCTTAGGGTTCCATGTAGCTCACACTGGCCTCAAATTCACACATGAGTCACCTCATTCTGATAAGGACACATTTCAAATATAGCTCATTGTACTTTTTCCAGGAATATAGTCAGGATAGTGGACAGTTATTAGTATTTTATTAAACAGGTAAATGAATGAGTTAACTAATTTTCAGATTCAACCAAAGTTTATTTTTCAGCTTTGGAGAATTTCATCAAGGACCATTCAACCAGCATCATTCACTACTTGTCCACAAAGAACAAGGAATCTGTCACCCCACTCTTAGCTCCTTAGCAACACAGAAGACCACGTACCAGGATCTCCATCGTTTCTCTCAGAGCCTTTACCATCTTTTCATAATCTTCATTTTGCTTCTGAGACTGGCTCAGCAGAGCAGAGAGCTCTGTCACTCTAAGGAGAAAGGCACAGCACTGTCACCTGGGTGGCCCAAGGATGTGGACAGAGCCACACAACAGCACACCTCAGCCCCCACATGGGCTCTCTCACCACACACCCCAGAATCCTTTGGGCATGCGCAGTGCTTTGCGCTCCCTGAGTACCACGTGATTCTATAATCTTGATCTGGTGGGGGAAGCCAAAAGCCACTCAGACACATGCAAGGATTTACCACATCTCAAGACTGGAACGCGGGTTTGAGGGCCTGAGAGCTGAAGGAAAGCCCTGGCCCAGGCCCTTCCAGGCCTCGCTTGATTGTGAAGTCAAGCACCCTGAAGCCAATAAGAACATCAGAATCGCCACAGGGCAGAGTCCCAAGGTCCCTCCAGCCCAAGATTTGACTCTGATAGGGAAAAAGGACAGGTGACTTGGGAGACAACATAACTACTATATCCAGCAAAATCACTAATATCCATTGAACAGCATATCTCAAAGCTTTGTGCCTAGCATTAGACGCATGGCTTTCTTTCCTTTTTCCTTTTTTGGGGGCAGCATCTATGTAGCTCAAGTGTGCCTGAAATTCTCTATGTAGTCCATGATGACCTTGAAGTCTTGAACCAGAAATCCTCCTGCCTAAGCCTCCTGAGTACTAGGATCATAGGCATGAGCCCTAACACCTGGCTAACTAGTAGTTCTTAAATGAATGTGAACTAGGAGCCTTTATTTATTTATCTATCTGTCTGTCTACCTACCCATCTATCTCTTTACTTACTTATTCATTCACTCACTCACTTATTTATTTTTGAGGAAAGCTCTTACTACATAGCCCCTGTCTGGCCTAGAACTTGCTGGGTAGAACAGGCTGACCTTGAACTCACAGAGATCTGCCTGCCTATAACTCCAAAGAGCTGAGACTAAAAGTGATGAATACCACACCTGGCTATATGAAAATTTTAAGCCTAAATAACTTTATTATGAGTCACCTCTAGCAGCCTAAATCACTGTATTATATTTAATTATTATTATAGCATTCAACAACTAATTACCTATTGTATAAGAGATATGATTCAAAACACTAGACACAACTTACTAAGACAGGATCTTTGTTCTTAATGTCTCCAAAAGCAAAAAGAAAATAAATAGTCCCCAACTTATGTACAGCACCAATAAATAGGTAAGACAGAGCCCTAGTCGCGACATAGATTTTGCCCTGATAATCAGTGGGATTCTGCTCATATCTTCCATTCTTATTATTTTAAAAATCCTGTTTCATTATAATCCAAAAATTGAAACAGCCAAAGCATGGGGAGAGCTCCAGGGCAGAATGTTTGACTAGCATATGCAAGGCCCTGAGTTCAATCCCCAGCACAACAAAAACAAATAAACCTAACCTGCTCCTCCCCAAAGGGATACAAAGAAACAAAGTAATTAATGAGATACAATAAGTTAGTGCTGTATGAGCAGGTGGAAAACTCATAGGACTACAGGCTATTGAAGCAGAGAAGTCACAGAGGAGGTGACACGTGAACTCTACCTTAAGGGCAAGGCATAGGGAGAGGAGGAAGGCATTTCAGGCTAAGGCTGGCATACAGGAACACATAAGTGAGGAAGAGTATGGCTACGAGGACACAGCTGTTGACAGAACAGCTAGCATCACAAACCACCAGGAAAGAGACAGAGTTGCAAAGTAGCTGAGGACTGTGACAGACCCCACATGAGACACTAAATCCAAATGGCACATTTCCTTTCCCTCTCGTGGAGAGGGTATTTTTGACATCTCTTCTGCCCACTCACAACTCTCTAGGGGAGTCAGCTTTCCCTCAGCACAGTCCTCTTGGGCCCACGTGTCACCTCACCGATCCTGGAGCTCTGCCTTCTCCAGATCCCCTTGACTCTTCAGCTGTAGTAACTCCTGGCTCTTCTCATGGGCCTCCTTCTCCAGTGCCTGGGTCTTAGCTACCAGCAGCAGCAGCTGGGCTGGCTCCCTCTCATCCGTTCTCCCAGATCCACTGGATTCCCGACACTGTGCTCTCACCGTCAAGCGCAGACAGCAGGTCAGCAGGGACCCTGAAAGCCTCGCGTGTTCAGCCTTTAGCTCTGTCAAATCTCTGAGCACAGGAAGGAAGAGTGAAGACTCCAAGCAACCAAGGAAGAGAGTTTGGCCATAAGGCCCAAGAAGCCTAAGGGGCAGGTCTGAAAAAATCATCTGTATCCAGTAACAGCCAATCTCCCTCCTAGCCACTCCCACCGTCCCCCATTCCTCTTCTACAAAGTTGCCTTAAGCTCAGAATCAGCAGGGGCCAACCTCTCCTCTTATCCCCAAGCTTACCTGTCAGTAGCTGACTTCATTTTCAGGAAGTGACGTCGGAAGGTCACCACCTCTCGCCACAGACTGAGAAGACGACCATGTTCACCTCTCAAATAGCCCTTGAAGAACTGTGTGTTCAGAAACACAAGTCATACCCAAGGGCAGGGGACTCTGTATCAACACAGGAGTCTTGGAATCCTCATGGCTGCTGGGTGGGGGTTGAAGGGAGGACTTCAAGGAGATAGCTTATGAATGGGGTCTATATGGTCTATATTCAGGTTATACTGAGGGCTTTAATAAAGTTGGCAATGAGGTTCAAGAGGTCAAGGGGCCCTGGGTGAAAAGTGGCCTTCTGCTTGGCTGGATTAGAAAAGGATATGCAGTAGCTGCTTAATGAATGGGAATTATTGCTACAGACAGGAGACTTGGTGATCTAACACATGCAAATCACCCAGACTAGAACCCAGCAAAGGTTCAGGAAACAATTGTTCTTTTTAGCAGAGACTGGAAAGTTCCCAGGGCCCATAACCACTTGCTCTCCCCCATTCAATCCAGAAGCTACCTTCTCAGCATGGAGCTATACAGCCCCCCAGAAGGCAGACAGTAAATCTTCAGACCCACCTGAAACCTAAGCTAGTCACTTTTGCAAGAGTTGAGCAAAGCTACTTGACAGCAAAGCCTGAACTAGGCAGAAGGCTGAAACAGGCGCAGCTGTCAGCTGAGGCAGGGCTTCTCAGAGGCAGGGACAGTAACAGATCAGTTTCCACCCAGGTCCAAAAGTTAACCCTTCCCAGCCCTGACTAGAACAGCACTCAGGGCTAGAACCACTCGTTCTCCATACCTCCTGCTCCATCCGCCACTGGCTCTCCTTCCTCATTAACTCGTCCCGGGCCCGACTCCAGTCCACTGTCAATTTTTCTACATCTTCCTGAAGGGCTTTATTCACCACATCGGCTTTCTCCATGTGTAGCCGAAGCTCCGTGTTCACCTCCACTAGACTCTCACACCTGTGCTGGGGACCGGTAAGAGCAAGTGCAAAGTAAAGGTCTGTTCCCACCCTTTGACCTCTTGGGAGCAAGACAGTGAACAGAATTTTCCATCACGAGGATTAGAGGACTAGAATCTTGTTTGCCCTTGGGACACAAGATCCCCAAGTGGTTGCTTCCTTCCTCTCTCCATCCCTCCCTCCCTCTTTGCTTTCTGCTTGCCTTAGGTGACACACATGAACCACCATGCCCAGCACTTTCCCCCGACAAGTTCACTTTTGGAACAGAAGTTTCCCATCAGCCTTTCTTCCCACTGGATAATCCCTCAGGTCAGGAAAGCTGGGTCCATCACCTCTGCTGCTCCTCCTCCAACCGGATCAGCAGCTGTTCCAGGTTTGGCTCTTCTACACTTTCCCACCGCTGAGGGATCAGGCCCTGCTGAGACAGAGACAGGCCTTATAATGCACACAAAACATCACCCAGGACAGTTCCCTGATGCCTCCTTCATCAGCGGCCCACTTTCTTTTTGTTCTTTCTCTTGGGAGCAGTTTGCTTCTTTTCTCAGTCACTGTCATGGAAGCAAATCCACTGCACTCCTCTCTCCAAAAAACGAATCTGTCACCTCTCCTAAACGGCAGCAATGCCATCCGCAGAATGGAAGCTGCATCCTTCACTTGGGGCTTTGGGAAGTCACTCATCATCAACAGGCCACAAAAATGACAGTGACTGTCATTCTGCTCACAGAGTTTGCAAATGAAGTGATGTAACAGTACAAACTGCCTAGGGGAGCCCTGGCCTGCAAGAAGGTGCTCAGTGTCATTCTGGTTCTTTCCTCCTCCTGAGAACTTTTCTGGGGGGAATGAGAAGGCGCCTAAGAAAGCTGGAAGAATGACAAAAGGGTCTTTCAAAGCAGTCCTACCCAGGCAACAAAACCAATGCATCCCTCTACTGCATGCAAGCTTGTAGGCCTGCAGAGGTGCACATCCTCCTGAGGCAAACACTGACACCTGCTGGATGAAAGATGAACTTTCCCTCTAATTCCACATGCCCGTTGTACTACACCAAGTCCCCAGAAGCTGCATTTACCTGTGGAAAGCCATGGGCTGGAGTCTCTCAGGCCAAGGCTCTCTACAAGACCTTATTAATAAAGCTCTTGAAGCTGAGACAGAGGGACTCCTACCAGACATCCTATACAGGCCCAACCCCCCTTGGCCGAATGTAGAGCCAAACAAGTGTATTCTGAGGGCTCAGGGGAAGTCCAGAACTCCAGCTCACTTACTCCGGTGGCTTCTAGCCGCTTCTCCAGCTCTTGGCACCAGCTCCGGTACTGTAAAACCTAAAGCAAAGAGAGCAGGCCCTGAGCTCAGCTACAGCTCATATGAACAACACCAACAAAGGCTCCAGGAATCTTGGGCAAATCTGCTGTGACCATGGGAAGCAGGTGGCGATGGTGAAGTAAGGCCACAGCATGTAAGAGTTTCCATCTGGGTGTTTAAATAATACTTTCTGGGGAGATGGCTCAGCAGGAATGCACCTGCTGTGCAAGCATTAGGCCCTGAATGCAGATCCCCAGAGCAGGTAAAGCCAGATGTGGTAGTGTGTGTCTACAGTCCAGCACTCCCATGGCAAGATGGGAAGCAGAGACGGGGAAACCCCCGAAGCTCCCTGGCCAGCTAACCTGAAAATAATGTGGCAAACATGAAGAGACCCTCTCTCAAAACAGGGCAGAAGGCAATGCCAGGACGCGCGATGCTTGCACTCTCACACTTCACACACCCAAAGATTTTTTTAAAAAATCAGTGTTTCCTAGGGGCCTTGGTCAGTAAGATGTGCCTGGTGGTGGCGGCGGCGGCGGCACACACCTTTAATCCCAGAATTCAGGAAGCCAACCTGGTCTACAGAGTTCCAAGACAGCCAGGGCTACACAGGGAAACCCTGTCCAGAAAAAAAAATTTAAAAAAGAGTAAAATGTTTACTGTGCAAGCATCGAGACCCAAGCTCAGATCCCCAGCACCCACATAAAAAGCCACCATCCCAGGGCTGAAGAGGCAGGGTGGCAGATCCCTGGGGATCCCTGCCTAGCCAACCTCACCAAATCTGTGAACTCCAGTTCAGTGAGAGACCCTGGCTCAAAAAACAGCATGGTGGAGGCTGAAGAGATGGACAGTGCTTAAAACCTTGCTGTTCTTCCAGAGGACCCAAATTCAGTTCCCAGCACCCAACACCCATGTCACAACTCACAACTGCCTGTACCTCCAGCTGCCCTGTGAGGAGGCCATACACATGGCATACACTTATACAGCCATATGCACACAAATAGACAAAACAAAAATTTTAAATAAGGTGAGATAGAAGATAGTCAAGATTGACCTCTGGTATCCTTATTCACACAATTTTACATGCACCTGAATACACACACACACTTTCTATATGCCTTGTGAACTGGAGAGATAAAACCAGGTTTCTAGACTAGTTAGTTCTAGACTAGCGGTTCTCAACCTATGGATCACTACCCCTGAGGGTGGGAGGGGCAGTGTTGAACAACTGTTTTATAGAGGTTGCCTCCAACCACGGAGAAAACACAGATATTTACACTACAATTTATAACAGTAGCAAGATTATAGTTATGAAGTAGCAATGAAAATAATTTCATGGGGGGGGGGTCACCAAAACCTAAGGAACTGTGTTAAAGGGTCACAGCATTAGGGAGGTGGAGACCCACTGCTCTAGACTAAGAGAACAAACCTAGGCAACTAAGCTAACTATTGTGAATATCACAGTTGGAAGGCACAGAACCCACACTCTGTGGAGAGTGACCATCAAAGGAGAGGCTATGGCTGGAAGTTGGAATGTCTTGGGCATCCTCACCTGGCCATTTGGTCCTACATGGCCTCTCCCTCCTCCAGCCCTTAGCCCACTCTAGCACCCAACTCTGGGGGTTTCTCTCTTTTCCCTTCCCCAGGGGGGCATCTGCCTCACCTTGGCCTGCAGCTTCCTCACAAGGGTTGCTTGTCTCTTCTGGGCCTCTTGGGAGTTCTTCAGCTTCCACCAAGAGGCGGCCTGGTTCTCTGCCATCTGCTGCTGCAGTGCTAGCACCTGCTCCTCCAGCGCTCGCTGCAGTGCCTGGGGCTTCATGTCCAACCCGGGGCTTCCTGTCTCCATGGGAGCATCAAAGAGCAAGCCCACAGTTCCTACGTAGCTATAGGTTGCTTGCACCAGGGCATCTAACCATTGTTCTATGTGTCTTGGAACTCCTCTTGAGCTGGGGACCAAAACATATAACAAAATGGAAAACACTAGGTTTCCCAAATTTACTCAGCTAACATTTAAGGGGAGTGAGTCTGGGCTGGATGAAGTAAATAGGTTTCTTTATTACAGGACTCCTCAGCCTTTCTTTTTCTTTTTTCTTTTCTTTCTTTCTCTTTTTAAGACTTATTTATTTATGTATACAACGTTTTGTCTGCATGTACACATTCACACCAGAAGAGGGCACCAGATCTCATTATAGATGGTTGTGCGCCACCATGTGGTTGAACTCAGGACCTCTGGAAGAGCAGCCAGTGCTCTTCACCTCTGAGCCATCTCTCTAGCCCCCCAGACTTTCTTTTTTAATATTTATTTTTTTATGTATCTAAGTAGTTTGCCAGTACGCACATATATGGATCATGTGTGTGCTCGGACGAAGAGGCCAAAAAGAACATCAAAACCGAGGAATTGGAGTTATAGGTGGTTGTGAGCTACCATGCGGGTGCTGGGAACTGAACCTGTGACCTCTGCAAGAACAGCCAGTGCTCTTAAACCAAGGAGCCAACTCTCCCGTCCCCTCTTGAGAACTTTAAAAGACTAGGGTGGGCTCTGACCTCTAAAAGGAGCGACGACGAGCATCATCGCGGCACTCCTGCTTCCCAGTGTGCCTTGGGGACTCTGCGCGGAACTAGGCCGCCCTGCTCTGCCACCGTATCCCTATCCGGCACACTGACTCACAGCAGTCTGTGCAGGGAAGAGGTAGGGGCCGTCAGCTTGGCAGAGGCAAAGGCACAACAATTATATACAATGCTGCGTGTGCACAAACAGAAGTTCCTAGAGCTCCAAATCATTTTCATCTATCAAAATATGATCTATAGCATGGCTCAGTCTACCTCCTATCCTGTCCACCTTGAAGGGCTCATTTTTACAGCTGTGTATGCGCACATGCACACACTCACACAGCCTCTTACTCATCTACATATTCACCTATATCTTTTTAAAAATAGATGTTCAAAGCCAGGTGTGTACGGTGGCACACACCTGTAATCCCAGCACTCAGGGAGGCAGAGGCAGGCAGATGTCTGTGAGTTTGAGGCCAACCTGGTCTACAAGCAAGTCTAGGACAGCTAAGGCTACACAGAGAGACCCTGTCTCCAAAACCAAACCAAACCAAAAACACGTTCTAATGTCTACATTACGTTTTGCCATCAGCATCTGTGTGTTTTTACTACCGATGTGTGCGTGCCTCAAGGGCAAGCGCTATCTATATCTAATCCATTTCAGTCATCAGTAAATTGTCAGTGATGCATACTGAAGAAGCGTGTGTGGGCCCTATTCTTGGCAGTCCAGTGGTCACAAATGTGGCCTGCAGGCTCTTTCTTTTTTTCTTCTTTCTTTTTTTGGGATAGGGTTTCATACAGCCCAGGCTGTCACAGAACTTGCTATGTAGCTAAGGATGACGTTGAACACCTGATTCTCCAGCCTCTACCTCCTGAGTGTTGTAATTACCGGCACATGCCACCCATCCCATAAAATTTTAAGAATTCAAATATAGATGCCAACATTTGTGACTGATAAAATGCACATGCAAATACACACTTCTTGGCTCTTCTGAATAAGCAGCCTACCTACTAACCCATGAGGCAATGAGCAGAGAGGTCTCCTGCCTCTCCAGCAGCTGAAGTCTGAGGGCCCCAGGGTTTGGCCTTGAATCTCTTCCATACCCTCATTTCCTAGGTAACATGGATGACTACCTCCACCAGCCAAACTTGTGAGTTCTGGGTTCAAGTGCAAGACCCTGATTGCACATATAATGTGGAAAGAGATCCAGGGAGATCAAAGTGAAGCTGGATACAAATCTGCACACACACCACACACATAAAACAACAACAAAACAAACAAACAAACAAACAAACAAACACCCCACCAAACTACCACCAAAAATTAAACTGAGCATAATCTGATCATGGTGGCATAGGCCTACAGCCTGGGCACTCAGAAGATCAAGGCAGAAGAATCAGGAGTTTAAAGTCATTTTCAGCTACATAGCAAGTTCAAGGTTGGCCTGGTAACATAAAATCCTGTATTTAAAAAAAAAAAAAAAAAAAGTGAAACTGAATTTTCTTTTTGAGTGTAGGCTGGAATAAAGTAGAAACGACTAAGGCTGAACAGTTGACTCAGCAGTTAAAACACTTGCTGTTCTTGCAGAGGACCAGTGTTTGGCTCTCAGTACCCAGACAGTACCTCTGAGGACACAAATGTGGTGCACAAACACTCATGCAGGCAGAACATCCATACACATAACAGAATGAAATACATTTCTCTCTCTCTCTCTCTTTTTTTTTTTTTTTTTTTTTTTGTGAGACAGGGTTTCTCTGTGTAATAACCCTGGCTGTCCTGAACTCAATTTGTAGACCAGGCTGGCCTCAAAGATTTACATGCCTCTGCCTGCCAAGTGCTGGATTAAAGGCAGGCACCATCACACCCGGCTTATGAAAGGAATCTTTAAAAATGTGTAAGTAGAAATGCCTTGGAGACAGGTCTCTTGCTGATCAACCTCTCTGAAGAAATACCTGCTCTGCCCTGAGGACACACAGTTCCTGAGGAGGCCCAGGAGAAAGCACTGGGGCCTTCTGCCGACAGCCTTGTGAGCGGGGCATCTGAGAAGCAGATCTTCCGGCCCCTGGTGGAAAGCTGCAGATCGCTGCTGGCCTTGCCTGTGCCTCCTAAGCCAGAAACACCAGCTGATCTGCTCCAAAGTTCTGATCCAGAGAGAATGTGTGAGATGAACAACAGCTGTTCAATACAAAACTTGGAATAATTCCTTGTATGGTAACACAACTGGACTGCTGCCAAAGCTCCTAGGTGCTAGCGATACCTCCTAAATTCTGTTTTGTTTCCTCAATAGAACAGTTACAGGATCCTTCTGAAATAAAAATCAGGACCCTGCCTATAAGAAGGACAGGCATCATGAGGGAATGAAGTGGAGGAAAGTCCAACCAATAACTGGCCCAACATGAGACCTACAGTAGAGCCAGCCCCTGACACTAATAATGATGCTCTGCTTTGCTTTCAGACAAGAGCCTAACTTGACTGTTGTCTGGGAGGCTTCAGCCAGCAGCAGAGCAAGATAGATGCTGGGATTTGCAGTCAAGCATGGGACGAAGCTTCGGGGGTCCTGTGGAAGTGCTGGGGGAGAAAGGAAAGGACCTGGAGGGGTCAGGAACCCTACAAGAAGACCAACAGAGACAACGAACCCAGTCCCATGGGAGCTTTCAGAGATGGAGACATCAACTGAGGAGCATGCATGATCTGGACCTATGTTCCCTGCACAAATGTGGCTGATGGGCAGCTTAGTCTTCATATGGGGCGTCTGTCCAGTGGAGGGGACGCTGTTTCTAACATGGACTCTATTGCCCGCTTTTGGATCACTTTCCCCTGGCAGGGCTGCCTTGCCTGGCCTCAGGGGATGAAGATATGCTCAGTCTTGATGTGACTTGATGAGCTGGGGAAGGTTGATATGGGGGGAGGGGAGGCTCCCCTTTTCTGGGGGAAAAGGGAGAAGGGAATGGGGAGAGGAGAGGAGGGAGGGGTACCCATGGGATGTAGAGTAAATAAACTGAAATAATAAAATACAAAACAAGGCTGTTGAGGTAGCTCAGGGCTAACAGGGCTTGAGCCACCCTGATGACCTGAGATCAACACACAGAACCCTGACTGCAAGGAGAAAACGGCCTTGTGAAAGTCCTTCTCTAACCCTAAGCTGAGAACTGCCCCATACACTTGCACACACATATGCACACATACAATTCAAAGGGACAAACAAACATAAACAGCCAGGCATAGGGGCCATGCCTAAAAGCCTGGCACCGTGAGGCCGAGGCAAAGGATGGTTACAAATTAGATTCTTCCACAGGCTACATGGTAAACCTGAAGGCAGCCTGGGCTCATAGAGACTGAAAAAAACAAAACCCACACACCCTAGATAACAGCCAACTGAAGCTAAAGAAAAGCTTTATAATCACCCAGTGTCCTAACTGACCCGCCCTAGCCAAATGAGTTAATCCTCTTTCTCACTCATCTGCCCTTTGCTCACACTCCTCCAGCCACATTCGCAGCCACCCTCACGTGTGCTTAGAACACAGCAAGAGACACTCTCTTGTTATCCACGTGATTTGCTCCCTACCCAGGTTTCTGATCAACTGTTGGACCATGTAAAGTACCACCGCTTCTAGACATGAGCATTGGTATTTCTACTTACCAAGCCTGTCTCTAAGTATTAATACTGGGTTTTGTCTGTTTGAGACAGTGTCTTGCTTCTGTGGCTCCGGCTGGCCTAGAACTTGTGATGATCTACCTTCCAAGTTTCTGCCTTCCAAGTACTGAGATTACAAATGGGCACACGTGTGCACGCACGCACACACCAGCTAACATAACTTGAGTAAATACTGCATTCCCAGTTCCTAACAGACCTGTGTGCGAAGTGCCCACGGGATCTGACTGATTGGTGTACAACATTAAGTAACATGATCCTTACGATCACCAACACAGCTTTACAAAATGTCGGCAGTTCCATAACCGTGCATAGAGCAAACCTAAGAACATGCACAATGTGTACAGTGTTTCACTCTGACGACAATCAGGTGCAACCTTCACTATCACAGAGAAAAAACCACCTTAGAGGTAATAAGATTACTGTCCTCATTTCACAATCAAGAAAATTAAGATTCGGGGCTCCGCCTTAGGGGTACCTGTTGCTTTTGCAGAAGGCCTGGGCTTAGTTCTCAGCACCAAACACGGTGACCCATAACCACCTGTCCCAGAGGATTCAAGGGCCTCTTCTAAATTCTCATGGCACCAGGCACATAGATGGCGCATGCACATACATGTAGGCAAAGCACTCATACAGTTAACATAAAAATAAATAAAACCCTTAAAAAATGAAAGAAAGAAAACTAGGATTCAAAGAGTGGCAGTGTGAGCAGGGCACAGTGGCCCAATACCTGGGAGACAGAAGCAGATGACTCTCTGAGTTTGAGGCCGTACTGCTCTTGTAGGGCACTCAAATTCAGTTCTCATCAGCCACTCTGCAGCTAACTGCCTCTAACGCAGGTCTGTACAAGTATCTTAAGTATCTTTTTTTCCCCTGATGGAATTCTCTCACTGTATAGCCCCGGGAAGCCTTGAACTCACTATGTAAAAGTAACTTTTATTGACCTGATATAACTGTCATCTCGGAAGCTTACTGCTTCTATCTGCTATCTACCACTTAGTCCTGGAAACTTCTAGCCTCTGTATAATCTAATCTAGGCTTAGAATATTTTCAGCCTCTGAATAAGCTCACCCTTTCTTGTTCTTACTGAGCTCTGGCTGGCTGGTTCAACTGGCTCAAACTCTTCGCCAAGCTGACTGATTCAAACTGGTTCCTCTCACTTCTGTCTGAATTGTTCTGGTTGGCTTCAAACCAACTCTAGCAATTTGTTATAATCTTCTGGCTTCTTTTCATTCTCTGGCTTCTTTAGTCTTCACCTGTGTCTAGCTCTCTCTCCCTCTGCAACCTGTCTGTACAATCGGGCCAGTAAAACTGCCTCATTTCTCTCCGGGTGTGCTGTTCTTTCTTAAGTCACCTCTCTTTCTATTCTCCTGAAAGCTGGGCATACACTGTTCTTTCAACTCTCTGATTCGTCATTTTGCCTGCCTCTCAGTTAGACAGCACTTTCAAATACGGCTGCTTCCTTCTAAAAACTAAGCTTAACCTACAATGTTTGGGATTAAAGGTGTATACTAAGGGCATGTCTGTAATCCAGCCGATCATAGATCTAAGTCTTTGGATGTGATTCCTTTGCCAGAGCATCTATGTTGCTGGATTAAAATTCCTCTCTATAGGTCCAGAAGCTCTAAGGCTTCTGACACCTGCATTCATGTCCACTCTGCCACCACCCCATACACATAATTAAAAATACATGGTTTTCTAGATGGAAGGAAAAATGGGAGCATGGCTCAGCAGGTAAGGAAGCAGCCTGATGATTTCTGGCCCACATGAAGGTTGAAGGCAACAGACAACTCCACAAAAGCCATATATTCTAGACTCCATGTGTCTACCATGGCAGGACTCCCCTATGATACACTTAAAAAAAAAAAAAAAAAAAAAAAAGGAAGAGACGCAACTGGTTAGTGGCAAAGCAGAAACCAAACTCTAGTCAAATTCTATGCTCTGTTCATTAGATGCCTAAATCAGAAGCTATAAAGTCACAGCGCTGTGGAGCCTTTCCTAATGGCTATGGAATAATAATGCCCATACCTGAAGCTTTCTGACCTTTTTGGAGTAAAGGAGCACAATAAGGTAGACCGTTCCTGGAGCAACACGGTATAGATGTTCCAGTAGGACAACCAAGATCTGGCCTCGATTTTTTTTATTTGTTTGTTTGTTCGTCTGAGACAGGGTTTCTCTGTGTAGCCTTGGCTGTCCTGGGCTCACTTTGTAGACCAGGCTGGCCTAGAACTCACAGTGAGTGATATGAGTGCCTCTGTCTCCCAGGCGCTGGGCTTAATAAAGGCATGCGCCACTACACTGGGCTCTGGCCTTGATTTTTGTTAAGAAAGCTATGGTTCTGGTAACATCAATTCTCTTTTATAAGCCTTTTCAGGAACCTGGCCTGGACTTAACACGCCTGAAATCTCAGCTTCTTAGGAGGCCAAGACAAGAGGACATCAAGTTGGTAAACTAGTAAGACCTTGTCTCAAAAAAATAAAAAGATAAAAACCAGGGCTTGAGATTGGTTCAGTGGCAGAACATTGGCTAGCATGCATAAGATCCTGAGTTCGATTTCCATTACAAAAAAACAAAAAAAAAAAAAAACCCTTTTAGTAAAATGTGAATTGTAACCCCGACCTCCATACCTTACAGGCGAATGCATACATAGCATCTCAAAGGCAATCTAGTTAAGTCATCATATACATGGGGATTCCAGCTCATTGTGGAACTTGATTTGTGAGTGCTTGTTTCTTCGTGCATAAAATGTGAAATATGGAACCCACGACATAGATCGCTGCGTGAATTAAAGGGGCCTTTGCAGGTAACGCGCTTAGCAGAGCTGTCCTCTTTCAACTGACTATTCAGTAATTTTATTAGTTCCTACTAATAACCAGTGGTCATAGAGTTGAAAAAAAGACATGACTTCTAACGAGCTGAGAACATGAAAGAGGGGCAGACCACTGACTTGAGCAGAGACTGCAAAAGCCAAGAATCAAGATCAGCTAAGCCTTGGAGCAGGCCTCCGGGGAAGGTTTTGAAGAAGCGACCTTCGAGCTGGATCCCGAAGAGTGAGAGTTCTGACCATGGAGCAGGGGGCTGGGGCTGAACTTTCAGGGACAGGTCACGTGCAGAGCCGTAGGGGCGCAGGGAGCTGCAGAGCTCCGAGACGCACGGAGCGCGACGCGCACGGAGCGCAGCGTCTTCCGCCGTCAGCCCCGGGCTACGGCTGTGGGACACCGGGTGGGAAGGTCTCCGGAGCGGCGGCTGCGGCAGCCAGGCCTGCACCCCCGGGACGGGTCCCAGCCCCGATCTGGGTCCCGGGAACGGGAAGCCGCTGCCCAGGCGAGATCCCCGCGGGCGCCCGGGTTCTGGGCCCCCGGACCGTTACGGGGCACCTCCCGCCTGCCCAGCCCCACCTCACCACCGCGCGTCTCCGGAGCGCTCCTCGGCGACCGCCGCGGCTGCAGCAGCCCGCAGGCCAGGCCCGGGGAGGCCCTCCGTCCGGCGGCCAGGCCCCGCCCCCTAAACTCCCGCCCTTTCGTGGGGGGCCGCCCAGCCGAGCCCGGCGCGGGTGCGCGCCTCCCGCCATGTTAGCTACTGGCAGCCAACTTACTAGGGAGGCCTGAAAGGAAAGGGGGGTTAATAGTGAGACACACGGTCGCTCTCCAAAAGTAGAGACAGCCACAGTCTCTGAATTCTAGCGCTGAACGTTCTGAGGGGGCAGAAGAAACGCTCGCCCTCGGTCTTCCGCCCGTGGCTTCAGATTTTAATAATGCGCACGCGCAAAACCGAAGGGCTAGGTACACCTGCGCACTGTCCCGTCGACGAAGCCGAGCATCGTGACTGCGTGAAAGGGTCTAGTTGCAATTAAATCTGGGCGAACAAATACTTCATATTCTCAGCTTTCCATCTCTCCTGATCCTCCACGCAGCCTCAGGGAAGACAACATCCACAAACGACTTAGCGTCGTTTGGAATGCTCGGTACTCCGTAAGGAAGGCAACAGTTTGTTCAGTAATGACTACCTCTACGCCACTGCATTCCGCCGGGAACGGGGAGTTATTTACACGATATTGTACATACATTATTAACGTTTTTTTTTTTTTCTTAGTGTTGAAATTTCGTTTGTCTGATTGCCAGTTAGTTCTAGCATTAGTAGAGACAGAGGACAAACAAATGGAACTTCTAAGTGTACACTTAGATGCCATCCCTGAAGACTCAGTACCCCAAGGGTTAAGCCAGGAATTTGCAAATACCCAAGATGCTTTTGCACGACTGGCGTTACACCGACACGAGACTGAGCTCCTAGAGGATATAGAGCACTTCTTGAGCATACCTGACTCTAGCACCCAGCACAAGGCTTGGCACAAAACAGATAACCCAGCAAGTGCTGAGTGAGCTAAAAGATGGTTGTGTGAACACAGGAGAACCAGTCAGCCGGGGGCACACCTTTAGTCCTAGCATTCGGGAGGCCGATGGAATGCTGGGATTGAAGGCAAGCGCCACACCTGCCGGCAGCAAAATACTTTTTGGAAAAAAAAAAAAAAAAAACAAACCAAACAAAACAAATTTTTTGAAAAGTAAAACTTATTTCATGTTTCTCATCACGGTTCATGTTTCCCCTTCATGGTTTTGTTTGTTTGTTTGTTTGTTTTCATAGCAGTTCTATCTTTTATTTCCTGACTTATTATTTTCATACTTTTTCTCTCTGAAATTTAAGTTTCATGAAGTTATGAGAGTGAGTTATTCTGAATGTTTCACGTTATAGTCTTGACAAGTGTTGAGTAAGTGTCCTTTGAACTGCGTTAAGTCCAGTCATCCTCTGTTTAAAAAGCTGCTGAGATAAAAATCCATCAGCAGGGCCTTGGGGTGTGATTCAGTTGGTAGCGAGCTTGCCTAGCACTCTGGAAATCCTGGGTCTGGGAGAACTGGGCCTGGTGGACAGGCCTGTAACCCCAGCATTTGACAGGTGGGCTATACGAGACCCTTTCTCAAAAATTAAAACAGGAAATCCATCAGCATGCAGCCAGTAGACTTAGGGAGTGGACATAGGTTTCAGATTACCAAAATATACCAACAAAAGAGGCCAAAGAAGCAGTAAGTCAAAACCAAACAGTAATCATTGAGCTTTGTAAAGGGGGAGGGGAGCCATTCTTGTCTGTACTAATTTGTCCATCTACCGCAGCAAGCATTTGTTGAACAATTGTTATGTCCTACTACCAGATAATAACACAAAGTGTTGGCAACCAGTTGGAGATTCTACCACTGGGAACTACCTGGACCAAGACAGAAAGTGGAGTTCCTGATGTGGAAGAGTGGGTGACATTGTCCCCTAGAGATTGTCCAGGCACACAGTGGATACAACAGCTTTTGGGCATCCTGCAAAATGCAAGGAACATTTGGGACAACAAATAAATATTTGTAATTTGGAGATCCTAATGCCTATAGGAAAAAAAAAAATTAAACTGAACACAGAGTCGCAGTAGCCAGATGTGGAGGAGGAAAAAAAGGAAAGAAATGGATGAGCTAAAAGAGAACCAGTCCCGCTACCTTCCAGGTAAACTGCGCTTCTTTCTTTACTTCCTAAGCTGAACCTTCAATGTAGGGACAATACGGAGCATGCGCCCCAACCTTGCATACTGTTCTACAACATGTTTGTTTGGTTTTTTTTTGTAAATTATATGTGTGAAGCTTCAAGGTGAGATGCTCTGTTACAAAGGTCTTGGGCTTTTTAACTGTCATGTAGTAACTAGGGTTCTTGGAGTTTGGATTGTTTGGATTTGCTTTGGTTGTTGTTTTCTGTTGTTGTTTCATTTATTTATTGACAGTTTTCAGGCCTTGGTTTTCTCCTGTAATGTGGTCTCAGGGACTTAACTCGGGTCATTGGGCTTGGTGACAAGTGCCTTTACCCACTGAGCCATCTTGTTGGCCCTCTGCAAGGATTCTTGGTATTTTTGTTTGTTGTTTCTACTAGGGTTCTTATATGCAAAGGGGAAGACAGAACTTTATTTGTCTGTGTATTTTAAAACAATTTTGTTTGTGCATGCGTGTGTGCAGGAGTGGAAGCATGTACGTTTTATGGCGCTTGTTTGGAGGACAGAGTCCAAACTTTCGGGTCATTTTCTCATTCTCCTTGCTGAGTCAGCCTCTCTAGCTTCTGCTGCTCTCCTGATGCAGGCTTGCTGGCCCGGGAGCTTCCCAGTGATCCTGTCTCTACCTTCTCTCTTTCTACAGGAGTGCTGGAATACATACTCTAGCCACTGCATCCAGCTTTGGGTCCCAGAGACCGAACTTAAGTCACCGAGCCAAGTGATGCACTTTTACCCACTGAGCCATCTCACCAGCCCATTTGTTTGATTTCTTTTTAGACAAGAGTCTTAGTATGTAGTGCAAGCTGATCTTAAACCCGTGATCCTTCTGCCTCAGCTCTTGAATGCTGGAATCACAGGCTTGTGACACCATGCCTGGATTGGGAGACTGAATCATTAGAATCCCAGACCATACAGTGCTCTGTCTCCATCCTGCTGGAGAATCTGTGAGTCTATAAGTAGACCTACCAGGTGCCCTGATTCCAGGAGTATGACCGGTACCATTCTCACCTCCCCAAAGAAGTTCACAGATTGGGATTCCAGGACACGTGGTGGAGCCGCATGCCGTGACCTATATCATGGGTACAAGTCAACTAGTGTTCTCCTCCTTACTTCCCTACCTCCTCAGCATGGCACATCCCTTCCTTCCCATGCCACTCAGGTGCCATGGACAGCCCAGCTGCCAGCACCTGCTATGAAACTTTCCCCTTTCCTCTGAAATCCATAAGAAGGGACCCTGACTGCCTAGTGGGCCTGAGGTCTGCTCAGAGCCCTTGCTATGCTGCTGTCTCTCCATGGTGTTGATAACTCTTCTATTACATTTCTTACCCCAAAAGGACAGTCTGTCTCAGTGTTCCTCTTGTATCCCAAACCTGAGGACTTTCAGAGTTTAGATGGAGGAAGGTAAGAATGGAAGGAGGATGGTAGGAATGGAAAGTAGGATTGCAAGATCCAGCAAGGATCTGAGGTTTCTGGGCTCAAGAAAAGCAAGAAGCTGAGCATGGATCTATAATCCCAGCAGCAAGGGCAGCATGGTAAACTGTTCAAGACCAGCTGTGACTTGGAGGCCAGCCTGGGATACACACACACACACACACACACACACACGCGCGCGCGCGCGCGCGCGCACACACACACAAAACAAACAAACAAACAAATAGGGAGATTGCACCCCAACCTTGCTTATTGTTCTACAGTCTTTTTTTTTTTGTAAATTATATTTGTGAAGTTTCAAGGTGAGATGCTCTGTTATAAAGTTCTTAAACTTCTTGACCATTACATATTAACTAGGGTTCTTGGAGTTTGTTTGGCTTTATTGTTTTTGTTGTTGCTGTTGTCACATTAATATTGACAGTTTCCAGGAGTTAGTTCTCTCCTCTTATGTAGGTCTCAGGGATTTAACTTGGGTTGTTGGGCTTGGTGACAAGTGCCTTTACCCACTGAGCCATCTTGTTGGCCCTCTACTAGGATTCTTGGTATTTTTGTTTGTTTGTTTCTACTAGGGTTCTCATATGCAAAGTGGAGTGCCTTTCTCAAACAAAATAAAGGGCAAGAAAGTTTCCAGGTGAAAGCATGGAGTGGGTGGGAAGAGTAGGATTTTCTCTCTTTTAAAGAAATATTGTGTCAACTATATAGTCTAACTTGTGATCCTCCTGCCTTACACAGCCATGCCAAGGTAATTTGCTCTTCCTTCCTTCCTTCCTTCCTTCCTTCCTTCCTTCCTTCCTTCCTTCCTTCCTTCCTTCCTTCTTCCCTCCCTCCCTCCCTCTCTCCTTCCTCTGTCCCTCCCTCCCGCTTTCCCTCCGTCCCTCATCCCTTCCTCCCTTCCTTTCCTCCCTCCCTCCCTCCCTTCCTTCTTTCTTTCCTTTCTTTTGGTTTTCTTCTTTTAGGGTGTGTGTGAGTAGTACATGTGAGTACACTGTACTACTGGCATGCAGTGCTCCTCATCGCCAGAAGAGGGCACAAGATACCGTGGAGAAGTAGTTAACAGGCAGTTAATTTAGGTGTCCTTGTTAGGAATAGAATTCAGGTCCTCTGGAAGAGCTGTATGTGTTCTTCACCGCTGAGCCATCTCTCTTGCCCCTGTTTCTTTACTTTTTTGAGATAAGGTATTATATAGCTTGCTATGCACTGGCTTTCAGTAATTTATGCATATATGTGTATACGATGGGGGAGGGGCTCAGGTGTTACGGTGCCCTCACGGAGGACAGGGAACAATTTTTATGGAGCCAGTTCTTCCGTCCACCTTTGTGCAGGCCCTGGGGGTTAAGCTCAAGTCATCAGGCTTTTCCGGCAAGTGCTTTCAGCAAGCACTAAACGATCCCAGTGTCCCCCAGCTGCCACCGTTGGCACTGTATCTGACCTATCTGTTGCTTTGCTTTGAATAGTCTCCTTCTGTGATTGCCTTGGATAAGAGGCTAAGAACCACAGGGTATGGGACTATGTAACTTCAATCCCAGCCCTCAGGAAGCAGAGTCAGACAAATCGCTGTGGATTTGGGCTAGCCTGGTCTACATAACAAGCTCCAGATCAGCCAAGACCCTAAAAGCCCCTGGCCAGATTCTGACCACTGGTGGCGTAAGTGCTGATGTCACAGGTTTGCGCCTCACAGCTCATACCATTTGCTACACTTCTTTCTTTTTTTCCTTCTTGGTTTGGCTTGGTTTGTGGTTTTTTTTCTAGACAGGGTTTCCCGGCGTAGTCCTGGCCGTGCTGGAAATCACTCTTTAAGCCAGGCTGGCCTTGAATTCAGAGATCCACTTGCCTCTGACTCCTGAGTGGTCGGATTAAAGGCATACACCAGCACGTCCAGCCACACTTGATTTTTCAAAAATATGTATTTTCTTATAATTATGGGTATATGTTCGTGTCTTAATGTGGGTGTGCCCGTGTGTAAATGCAGGTGCCCGAGGAGTCAAGGAGAGCATGTCAGAACCTCTGGAGCTGGAGTTATAGGTATTTGGCAGCCACGGCATGTGGTTGCTGGGAACTGAACTTGGCTTTTCTGGGAGAACAATACTCATTCTTAACTGCTGAGCCCTTTTGACAGTCCCCAAAAGATTTTATTATTATTTTTGGCATATAATGTTATTGAACTAAGACATGGAGAGATTAAATAATTTAATGGGATTACAAGGTGACTCAAGGCCCTGGGATTTATCAGAAGGCTGGTAGTTTCATATTAGTCATTATATGAAATCTCACCGGCCTAAAATCCCCCATTTGACTCTCCCGTGTGCTACAAATAAAACTGAACTCGGGCTTTTTTGCTCTTGCCTTCTCTTCTCTCTTGGCCTCTTCTCTCTTGCCTCTTGCTCCCCATCTTGCCCTCTTGGCCCTCTCCCCTTTCTCTACTGGGGCACCCCTTCTCCCCCCCCCATCATGTCCTGCTCTCCCTTCTCTCTCTCTCTCTTCATCTCCATCTAATAAACATCTTTCATATAAAACAAACTGAAGTCGGTGTTCATGGCACATGAAGACACAGATAGGGCTCTGACACTGACTTGGTCTCTCTCTGCTTCAGCAACACCAACTTTTCTTGATTTCTCACTCGAGCCGAGCACATTCCTATCTTTGGGCTTTTGCTGTGCCCTCTACCTGGAAGGGTCAGCTTCCCAGACCTTAGTGTGCGCCTCTCTGCATCTCGGTCTCTGCTGAAATGCCGCCCTTCAGCGAAGCGCTCCTTGCTGGAGCAGGCACTTGCTTGACTGTTTTGTGTCCTACACAGCACCTAGAATGCCCTCACGTTGTGCATTTATGTGCCTCCTTCACCAGAATGTGAACAGACTGCGCTGTCTTGTCCACTGCTATCAGCCAGTGCTCATGACTAAGCAAATAAGTGAATAAATACCCAAGCCAGTCAGCTGGTGAGTGGTACAGCTGGGATGAAAGCTGCTGTTCTGTCTCCGAGTCTGCCTCTCAGCCACTGTGCTATGATCATCTGACCTAAGATCTCAGGAGGTTGAGAGGACATAAGGAACGGGAAATGTCTTTGAAACTTCCTAAGTGCTTGAGTCAAACAAGGGATTGTTATTCTTCGGTTCACTCTTGGCTTGTCTAGTAATACTTCGGCTTACTGGCTTTATAAGGATGTTTTGTGAGGTGCCAATGAGATAATGGAGGGGGAAACATTTAAAGAAGTTAAAGGCTTTACATAGTGGAAGGGCCTGTAGAGATTATTTCCATGCCAGTGGCTTCCCAAGGCTCCCATCCTCTAACTTAGGTTTGACATTAATATTGCTGACAGGAATGGGGGAGGGGAGGAGCCACAGGGGACCCAGAGACTCTGTGTCCCAGTAATTAAACATGTCGGGACTGAGACGCAGCCAGCAGCAGCATCTGGTTGCAATTACCAGAGGGGACCAAAGTGATTAGTCACCTTTATAGTAGGAGCCAGGCAGGAACTCTGGGCTCCTCCCTGGAGAGGGCTTTCCATCCAAATGCGGAGTCTCTTTCCTTGCTCCTACCCAATTCCTGGGAGTCTCCTGGTCCTCAGACAATAGACCTTGTCTGAGATTCCTCCAAGTCCTCAAAATCTAGACCACTGGGTGAGTCCTTGGCTGAAAGCTAGAATTCCCTGATGTCCCCACTACGCCACCTTATCACTTTTGATCACATCTAGAGCAAGATCCTTGGTATAATATGTTGGAAATGGTCATTGAGATGGCTCAGTGGAGGAGGAGCTGCCAACCTGGTGATCCGGGTTTGAGCCTGGAGACCCAGGTGGTGGAAGGCAAGAAGCACCTTCTTTAGGTTCTCCTCTGACCTCTGTACCGTTACATACAAATAGAAATACAGTTTTAAGCCAGGCAGAGTGACATACACCTTTGATCTTGGTGCTCAAGAGGCAGAGACAGGTGGAACTTAGTTCAAGGCCAGCTTGGTCAACATAGTGAGTTCCAGGACAGCCAGAGCTACATGGTGAGACCTGCTCTCAAAAGAAAAGAGAAAGGAAGGACAAAAGAAAGAAAGAATAAAAAAATGGAAAGGAGAGAGAGAAATAAAATTCTTAGGTGTAATTTAAAATCTATTGAAAAGGGCTGTGTGCGTCACTGCACGCCTGCAATCCCAGCATTCAGTAGCGGCGGGAGAACCAAGAGTTTGAGTTTTCTTGGTGGTGGCGGCGGCGGTGGTGACGGTGGTGGCTGCGCACCCATTTAATCCCAGCACTCTGGGAGGTAGAGGCAGGTGGATCTCTGAGTCTGAGGCCAGCCTGGTCTACAGGGTGAGTTCCAGGACAGCCAGGCTATTCAGAGAAACTCTGTCTCAAAAACATAAACAACAATAACAAAAATTGAAGCAGAAACTGTGTTTCAAAAGCAACTCAAGGCAGTGAGACAGCTTGGTGGGTGAAGAAAGGCACTGGCGGCAAAGCCTAACCTAAGTTTAGTCTCTGGGACCCAAGGAAAGGTGGAAGGAGAGAAGAGACTCCAGAGAGTTGTTCTCTGATCTGCACTTGTGTGGTGGGGCTCATGTGCCCGAGCACGCACATATGTGATAGCAATAAATGATCTTTTAAGTTGGGCTGGAGAAATGGCTCGGCAGTTAAGAGCACTTACTGCTTTAGGAGAGAACTTGAATTCAGTTCTCAGCACCAGGGATCCAGGGACCTCTTCTGGTCTCCAAGGGCACCCAACACACACGAACACACACACATACACAAATACAAATACATAATTTTTTAAATTAATTTAAATGTTTAGGATTTTTTTTTTAAGATTTATGTATTATTTATATAGCTTTCTGCCAGATCTCACTATAGATGGTTGTAAGCCACCATGTGGTTGCTAGGAATTGAACTCAGGACCTTTGGAAGAACAGCGAGTGTTCTTAACCTCTGAGCTATCTCTCCAGCCCCCAATTTAAATGTTTAAAATATCAATTTATTTACATGTAAAATGGGGGAAGAAAGCTTAAAAGTACCTTCGGCAAAAGGTTGTTCAGAGTGGGGCATGGTTGTGAAGTAAGATTTTAAGAGTGGTGAAATACAAGCCTGTGGTGGTGGCTCACACCTTTAATGCCAGCACTTGGAAGGCAGAGTCAGGCAGGTCTTTGTGAGTTCAAGGCCAGCCTGGTCTACACAATAAGTTCCAGGACAGCCAGGGCTACACAGAAACAAAAGACCACCCCCCTCAAAAAAGAAAAAGTAATGAAAGACAAAGGCCAGTGTCTGATGGAGAAAGGGTCCTCAGAAGTGGTAGATGTTTTTAACATTTGACAGAAGTTTTTTAAAAAATCCCCTTTTGCTGGGCAGTGGTGGTGCTCACCTTTAATCCCAGCAGGCACAGGCAGGCAGATCTTTGAGTTTAAGGGTAGCCTGATCTACAGAGTGAGTTCCACAACACCTGGGGCTACACAAAGAAACCCTGTTTTGGAAAAATAAAATAAAATAATTAGTAAACAAAAATTACATCTTATTTATTTTGTGTGTATGTGTACATGTGCTCAGAGAGGTGAGGGGCTGGGAGATAGGGCGGTCAGAGGATGTCTTGTGAGAGTTGGTTCTGTTCTCTCCTACCACATGAGATTTGGGGATCAAGCCCCGGTTTTCAGGCTTGGTAACAGGCAACCTTTACCATTGAGCCACCTCGCTATCTGTCTTTTCGGGTTTCTAATAATTTACTCCACAGAATACCCACAAAAGCTCTCTGTGTCATTAACCCTGTTTAGAGTTTCAGGACAGTTGGAAGGCTCTCCACGATCACATAATGTAAGACAAATAACGCATGCTTTCTCTTGTATAGCATCTAGATTACACATATAGATGTATACATACATACATATACATCTATATGTGTGTGTGTGTATATATATGGCCTGAAAGAAGAAGGGGGACTAGTGACTGCTGGAAGAATGAAGGAACCAGTGGAGAGACACGGGAAGCAGAAGCTAACAAAAGGTGGAGGCACAAACATCACATTATTCCCTTTCATGTGCAGACATTGTGTATATAAATATATATTTTTATGTATTTTATATGTTATATATATATTTATATATAACAGGAAAGTAGAAAGGATGCATGGATGGAAAAAGGGTTCTGGGTAGGGGGAGGTGATAAGGGAGTGAATTCGACCAAAGCATAATAATATGCACGTATGAAAATAACATGATGAAACCCATTATTTACACTAATTTTAAAACAGAAATGACAATAAAGAAAATGATGGTGTTTCTTTAAAAGGGCCAGTTTGAGAGTCATTCATACAACACACTCTGAGAGTCTGCTATGTGCTGGGCTCCATGCCAAGCCCTGGGAATAATTGAAAGACAAATATGGTACAGTGTAGTTATAATCTAATGGGATAGACAGATACGTACTTAATTATGATAGGCATAAGGAATCCAGTTATAATAAAGCTATGAAGAAAAGCACACAGGCTGGCAAAAACCGACCCGCATTGGAGGTGGGGGCTGAGGCTGGGTGGATTTGAACTCTGAGAGCAGGAAGAAGCACAGAGAGCGCGTGGGGGCTGTGTGGCAGCTTCGTGACTTCTCTGGGGAGTAAAGGTGCCTTGTGCTGCAGCTGGCACACGGGTCAGCTCTTGTTCAGTGGGAAGGCTTTAGGTAGAGGGAGGGTTGGGTTGGAGAGATCCTGGAAGCCAAGAAGGCAGTTCTAAGGGAACTGTAGGAGGTCAAAGGGTGAGGAGGACAGGATGCAGAGACCATAAAAGGAAGATGCCAGAGAGGACTGTGAAAGGAGACAAGTCAAGCAAAGACAGGAGTGGTGGGCCTGGATGGCCCAGGAACTGCAATGATCTCATGCTGCCCTCAAAAGCCCCGGAGGAGAGGAGGGCTGTGCCTTGGCCCTTTGAAGTAGGCCTCTTCAGACCAGGAGCTATCAGTGAAGGGTGGAGTGCCGGAGCCAGTGAACCTAGGAGCAACAGGGAAAAAAAAGAGTACTTGCTGCTCTTGCGAAGGACAGAATTCTGCTCCTAGCACCCTCATCAGCGAGGCTCACAGCTTCAGGGGACCTGATGTCCTTTTCTGGTCTCCTCTGGCACCCTCTTTCCTCACATACACATAAACAAAGCAAATAATTTAAAGAAGAGAGAAAAGGCTTGCAGCCACCTAGCTATCCAGAGTGAGGACTTTGTTTGGTGTTGTCTTGGTGAGGGCTTTGCGCGTGCTAACCACTCAGCGGACTCCAGCAGAGAGTTTCTAGAAGCCAACTTTAGCATATGAATGGATCTGTTAGGTCAGCTCTAAGAGAAGAGGATTAATGAGGAAGGCTGGAGTAGGTGGTCCAGTTCTGTAATCCCACTCTGTAACCAAGGAGGTGGAGGCAGGAGGATCAGGACTTCAAGGGCAGCCTCAGCTACACTGCAAGTCCAAGGCCAGCTTTCCCTACAGGAGACTCTGTCTCAAGGAAAGGAAAGGAAGCGTGTTTGAGCTGGGGTGGAGCTCAGCGGCAGAGTATTAGCCTGTTATGTTTGAAGGAGGCCTGGTGTCTGTCCCCATCACCACCACTCAGTGCATGAGAGGGCCATGTGAAGCTAGCTGCTCTCTCCTCCTCCCCCTCCTCCTCCTCCTCCTCCTCCTCCTCCTCCTCCTCTTCCTCTCTCCTCCTCCTCCTCCCTGCCCCCCCCATCCAAAACCCTGGAAGCTAGGTGATAACCTGGGCCCAGTCAGGAGTTCAAGGCCAGCCTCAGGTACACAGTGAATTTGAAGCCAGCATGGGTTCCATGAGACTTTTTCTAAAGGAGAAGAATAAGAAGAGGCAGAGGGAGAGGCACACTCTTGAGTTGAAGAGGAATTTAGATTTCTTCACCAGCTACTGGAAAAGCAGCCTATGAGAACTTGCTCTTCCAACCTCCTGCAGGGGTCGCTGTTGCCTTAGGCTGGGGCTACCGCCTCTGGCTTCAGCCAATTTCTTCTAAGAAAAGTCTTTGCCTGGGTATTTACTGAGTACACACACCCTGGACCTGTTTCCAGCCAAGGGGGCTACAGGATGGCAGTGCTTAGCCAATGGCATTTGGTGGGGGTGGTAGAGTGGGCACTGATTTTCTTCTTCTGCTTCTGGGTCACAAGTTTATTAAAATAAAAGAAACTGGGTAAATGCTGCCATCTGTGCTGCCCTCAATACACACATACTGGGGGCGCGCGCGCGCGCGCGCGCACACACACACACACACACACACACACACACACACACACCCTAGGTCCCAGACTAGACAGAGGGATTGGAACTGCTTTACAGACACTCCAAGGACTTCACTGAAAACCTAGCTCGCTCGCGTGTTTAGTTCTTGCAGATCTCTGCACTAGTTCTTTAACATCTCTGCTCAGGATGGTGGGGTAGGCTGCTCCAGGAGGTGAAGACCCCTGAGTCTGCTCTGGCATGAGGGGCCCCTCCAAGCCCAAGTCCCTCTATGGGGCTCGGAGCCAAGAGCCCCCATGAGCCATGGCCTCCAAAGGGCAGCGGTGATTTTTTTTTCACATAAATATATCGCACTTAAATGAATTTAGACAGCATGACATCAGAGAGTAATTAAATTGGTTTGGGTTGGAATTCCGTTTCCAATTCCTGAGTTCAGGTTTGTAAAAGATTTTTTCTGAGCACCTGCAGGTTTGTGTCTGTGTGTGTGTGTGTGTGCGTGTGTGTGTGTGTGTGTAAGTATTTTCACTGGAAAGGATTCAAAATTAGAGGGGAAAAAAAACTGGAGCGCACAGGCAGCATTACGCCATTCTTCCTTCTTGGAAAAATCCCTCAGCCTTATACAAGCCTCCTTCAAGCCCTCAGTCAGTTGTGCGGGAGAAAGGGGGCGGTCGGCTTTCTCCTTTCAAGAACGAGTTATTTTCAGCTGCTGACTGGAGACGGTGCACGTCTGGACACGGGAGCGTTTCCACTATGGGACTGGATACAGACACACGCCCGGCGGACTTCAAGACGCTCAGACTGAGGAGAAAGCCCTGCCTGCCGCTGCTGCTGCTGCCACCGCTGCTTCTGAAGACCCGCTCCTTTCATGGTTTTTCCTGCCAAGCCAGAGACACCTTCGCTGCTGCTGCCTTTCTCTGTGGTGTCATTCAGCGGCTGGCCAGAGGATGAGACTCCCCAAACTCCTCACTTTTTTGCTTTGGCACCTGGCTTGGCTGGACCTGGAATTCATCTGCACTGTGTTGGGTGCCCCTGACTTAGGCCAGAGACCCCCAGGAGCCAGGCCAGGGTTAGCCAAAGCCGAGGCCAAGGAGAGGCCACCCCTGGCCCGGAATATCTTTAGGCCAGGGGGTCACAGCTATGGTGTGGGGGCCACCAATGCCAGGGCAAAGGGAAGCTCTGGGCAGACACAGGCCAAGAAGGATGAACCCAGAAAGATGCCCCCCAGATCCGGTAGCTCTGAAACCAAGCCAGGACCCCCTCCCCAGGCTAGGCAGGCTGCAGCCCGGACTGTAACCCCAAAAGGACAGCTTCCTGGGGGCAAAGCATCCTCAAAAGCAGGATCTGCCCCCAGCTCCTTCCTGCTGAAGAAGACCAGGGAGCCTGGGACCCCTCGAGAGCCCAAGGAGCCGTTCCGCCCACCCCCCATCACACCCCACGAATACATGCTCTCGCTGTACAGGACGCTGTCCGATGCTGACAGAAAGGGAGGCAACAGCAGCATGAAGTTGGAGGCTGGCCTGGCCAACACCATCACCAGCTTCATTGACAAAGGGCAAGGTGAGGGGGTGGGGTGGGGTGGGGTGGCAGGGACCCAGGTGGGGCATTTGCAGAGACCCAGGAGTTCTAAAATCCTGGTGGGCACAGGTCGGGGAGAGTGTGTACATCAGCTTAGGGTGGGAATCTGGGGTTTATCTCATAGATACCAGATCCAGTCCAAGGGGCATGTAGGCACCACCAGGATCAACTTCTGCAAGGTGCAGAATTGGGCACTAAAGAGCAGAGAGGAGCCACGACCTGCCAGCCAGATACTAGACTCCAAGGCCCGCTCTTGATTACTGGGTCATGCTCTGTGCCTTGTGTGGGTTGGCTGAGGTTTCTAAGTTCCAGGTTTTTCTCAGATAGCAGAGAGAAAGAAACTTTAGGTCCCCGTGGTTCTTCAACTTTGCCCTCAGATAGGGGGCAAAGGGGCAGATTATGTGAAGACAGAGGAAGCAGTTGACCTAGGGTCTAACTCGCACTGTGACTGGAGAACGCCCCTTCCCTCCGGGGGTCTCTTTGCCTATGTGTGTACTACGTGGGTGTTGGACTGGGTGCCGTGAGAGTGTTTTTGGATGGGAACACCTTGTGTCCTAGCCTAACACGTGCCGTTTTCGTCAGCAACCTGGGAGAGTTCTTGTCCTCCTTGCTTCTCCGGAGGTCTGTCCACCTCAGTGTTAACGGCTGGCCGTTCCTCTCCACTTGCTGTGTCCCCAGCAAATCCCTTCCCTTCTGAGTCTCAGGTTCTCCACAGCCCGGAGATAGTTGGGCTGTGGGCTGGCAGCTGGTGAAGTTTCTCGCAGCTCTGGTTCTGAGTCTTGGGACTTTGGCTGGCAGGGTGGGGGAGGGGCCAGAAAGTGGGAGAGGCTCCTCATTAGAGCTGGTCTGTGGGGGAAGGACAGGGGGGGGGGAGGTCCAGAGGCAGCAGGTCTGGCAGAGGTGGGGGAGGTGGCCTGGCTGCCTGCCCAGCCAGGGAAAGCTGTGACCCCTCTAGGGCTCATAAAATAAGTCCTCCTGTCCCCCCCAGCACTAAGGGAGCTTAGGGAGGGGGAGATGGAGAGTTTAAAGGCCTAATTAGTTACCTTCTAGAGCAATATTTGAATGTTCCCTAATGGCATATTGGCATTTAGGAAGGAGCGCATGCTGATTCAGAGATACCACTGAGCTTACACACACACACACACACACACACACACACACACACAGCTTTATAGTTTATACACATGGTAAATGAATCACATACATGCACACATATATATAGCATTATATTTCAAGTATTCACATAAGCCCAACTGTGCTACTGTACTTACATATGCCAATAGCATCTACATCACCTTCTACATACTCACGAACCCAATCTCGCACACACACACACACACAACACTTATGAACGCAAAACCGTTACGCTGGGGACTGGGGAAGCTGAGTTGCAGACCGGCTTTGCTCTGAATCTGCTGCGTTGCCTGCCTCAGTTTACTCCGCATCTGTACCCTGCCATAACAAGAACACGAAACTCTTTGAGAGGGAAGAAGCTCAGAATGGAGTCTTAAAGTTCCAGGCTGCAGCTCTCTTTCTGTTTCCCCCTAGCTGGATGACATTGAAGGAGTCCTCTAGTTGACTCCGCGCTCCAGGGTCCTCCTCGGGAAAAGTGGGTGATTTAAATGTGCGCACCGCCTGCCTGACTTGCGGAAGACAATCCTGCTGGCTCGCGGCTGGGGTGGGCACTGGTAGAAAGCAGCTCTAAGGCTAACGACTCTAATAATATATATATCCACACAAACACCGCGGCACCGAGCAGCCACACGCCTACCTTCATTTGGAAAAGGGCTCTTGGGTTGGGTGTTGGCTTCGGCCGTAGCGCGGGGGAAGAGGTTAGCGAATTCTCTTTCGAGTGGGAGAGAGCTGGGTCCTCTCTGGAGGCCCAGAGGTGGGAGGCTGTCTTGGTGAAGTGACAGGGATTAACTCCTGGCTGTTTTCTCTAGATGACCGAGGCCCTGTGGTCAGGAAGCAGAGGTACGTGTTTGACATCAGTGCCCTGGAGAAGGATGGGCTGCTGGGGGCTGAACTGCGGATCTTACGGAAGAAGCCCTCGGACGTGGCCAAGCCAGCGGTCCCCAGTAGCGGGCGGGTTGCCCAGCTGAAGCTGTCCAGCTGCCCCAGCGGCCGGCAGCCGGCAGCCTTGCTGGATGTGCGCTCCGTGCCAGGCCTGGATGGGTCTGGCTGGGAGGTGTTCGACATCTGGAAACTCTTCCGAAATTTTAAGAACTCAGCGCAGCTGTGCCTGGAGCTGGAGGCCTGGGAACGGGGCCGGGCCGTGGACCTCCGTGGCCTGGGCTTTGAGCGGGCTGCCCGGCAGGTCCACGAGAAGGCCCTGTTCCTGGTGTTTGGGCGTACCAAGAAGCGGGACCTGTTCTTTAATGAGATTAAGGCCCGCTCTGGCCAGGATGACAAGACTGTATACGAATACCTGTTCAGCCAGCGGCGGAAACGGCGGGCCCCCCTGGCCAACCGCCAGGGCAAGCGACCCAGCAAGAACCTCAAGGCTCGCTGCAGTCGCAAGGCCTTGCACGTCAACTTCAAGGACATGGGCTGGGACGACTGGATCATCGCGCCCCTGGAGTACGAGGCCTTCCACTGCGAGGGGCTGTGCGAGTTCCCCCTGCGCTCCCACCTGGAGCCCACCAACCACGCGGTGATCCAGACCCTGATGAACTCCATGGACCCGGAATCCACACCCCCCACCTGCTGTGTGCCCACGCGGCTGAGTCCCATCAGCATCCTCTTCATCGACTCCGCCAACAACGTGGTGTACAAACAGTACGAGGACATGGTCGTGGAATCCTGCGGCTGCAGGTAGCAGCGCCCGCCCTCTGTCTTCCGGGGTGGGCCGTCCAGAGAGAACCCCTCCGTCTGCTCCCGGAATCACAGAGGGGTTGGGAAGCCGTGTCTGCAAGTATCCCGGCAGCCTGCAGGGCAGGGTTTCAGCAGCCTTGCTCTCTGGGGGTGAGCTGGGCTAAAGGGTGCTCCGCCTGAAGATTCCTGCCCGAGGAAGAGACTCTCAGTGGGACTGAGGCCCAGGGCAGCAGAGGTGCCTTCTCTCCTGTCTGGGCGTCCTCAATTTCCAGACTCTCCAGAGAAGCTGGAGCTGTAAGCCAAGCGCTTCCTGGGAGAGCCGCAAGTGCCATACCCTCTCTGAATCACCTTTGTGCCTGGTGACTTTCCGCCCCTAGGGCAGATGAGATGTTCATTGCCGGGGCTGGGCAAGAAGGGGAAAGGACTTGGGCAGGGGTGAAGAGTACGAGCCTATTAGACTGTTAGATTAAAATGTACATTGATGAGATAAAAAGCTGAATCTTCATGCCTAAAATTGTGGCAGATTTCTTGTTTACTCCAGGGGACCCCGGCCTTTAGAGGAATTGCTGCCCCTGAGAGTGAAGGTAGGTTGCCTCAGGTATAAACTGTTTCCCAGGCCTGGACTTCACCCCCACTCCTGGGAACTGAAGCAGAATGGGGCAGAGAGTACATACATCTGGTCAGGGCCAGGGCTCACCTCTAACCCCATTCCTGATCCTTCCAAAGGCGCATTGGTCCCCAGCTCCTTCTACTCCATTGGGGCCTAGCAAAGAGCTAGAGTTTTACATTCCTTAATCAAGCTCACTGTCTCCAAAATGAAGCCTTGGGGGGGGGGGTGCTGGGGAGGCTTGATTTTTTAAAAAATCATCTCTACTTCATTCGCCAGCATCTGCCCAATCCCCTGTTCCCCACTCTTTCACAATCACAGAGTCCACTGGGCCTCATTTAAAGGGCCCTCTACTTTTTTCCATTGAGGCATCTGGGCCGCCAAGGCTGTCCGACTTCCCTTGGTGGTGTCTCGTTTCTGCCACTGGCCACTGCTCCTCGCGGGATGGAGCATGGTCTGGTCTGGGACCCCACTGCTCTCTGACGCTGTGTGAAGACAGCGCTTCACTGTTCGCTCAGCTCCGAGGCAGAAGCGGAGCTCCCCCCTTTACTTTTCACATTATGTAAGTATGTAATTACACACAAAATCATTGATCTCCCTGCTGACCTCAGGCAGACAGAAAATGCCAGGCACATCCTCACAGGGCTTCACGCTCGGAACTTGGCCCACAGTAAATGCTCACTTCCTTTTCTTAGCTAGAACCTTTGGGGAGGTGGAGGGCATGACTTTTGGAGAGGACAGTCCTCTCTGATGGGGAAACTTAGCCACCTGGATCTCAGAGTGGGGGTTGGGGGCTCTGTGGCTCAAGGCCAGACTCTACCTGGCTAAAGAGAGACTCAAGGACCAGGAGAAGTCCAAGTCGCTGGTTCCCACCCAGAGGGCCTCAAAATTTTCCCCACCTCTCTCCAGCTAGGCCTTTGATTCCCAAGGCTCCTGGCCAAAGCTGTCTCAAAAGTAGAGATCCCTGCCGAACAATGGGCAGGTCTTGTGTCCTTTCCCTTTGGGTTGTCAGGACCTGAAGCAAGAGCCCAGGGCAGTGGCAGCTTCCTTTTAAGCTGTCTCCTTGGTATGGAGGCCATTACCTGTCCCAGAGGAGCCAGGCTGAGTCTGGAACTGAGTTCTCTCTGGCTAGGCTTCGTTGTGTTTGGCTAGTTGTGAGCCTGGGAGCTCTGGAAGTAAACAAAAGAGCTGCCACATTAGACAGAGGCCTGGTGTGTGAGAGAGAAGGAGCCTGGAGGAAGGCCCTGGCAAGGCCAAGGAGACAACTGTGGTTACAGAGAGAGCAGCGTAAGAGCGAGGTGGGCAGCACCTCGCAGGTGGTGCTGGCTGCCCTGGGTACCTATTTCCTGGGCTGTGTGACTCTTGTTTCTTGGACAGTTCTCCCAGCCTTAGCTCCAGTAGGGCATCGCTTGAGTCACAGAGCTCTTCCTGCTGAAGGCTAGGCTGTGAGAGAATGGTCACAGCTCTGGCTGGACACCCCAACAGCTTTCTTTCCCACACCAACCTGCCCTGGAACTTTTTTTTTTCTCCCCTTCACCCAACTCTAAGGGTCTGATCTGACCACTGGGAGTGGCAAGAGCCCTTCCCTCCCAACCTTCAGATCGGGGCCATGGCGTCCTTGGAGAACTCTCTCCCCCAGCACCACATCTGGCTGCCGCCACAGGGAGTTGTGCACTTGTGTACTGCATTAGTGCTCAAAAGGCTTAGGAGATGGCTTGTTTGGTAAAGTACTTACCATACAAGTGTGAAGACCCGAGTTTTCATCCCCAGCACCCGCATAAAAACCAGAGCACAGCAGCACCTGTCTTCAATCCCAGAGCGAGGGGGGGTAGGCAGAGGCAGATCCCTGGAGCTCGCTGGCCAGTCTGCCTAGAGGAATCACTGAGCTCCGGGTTCAGTGAGAGACCCTGCCTCAAAGCATAAGATGGAGAGCAACCAAGGAAGATACCAGACATCATCAGCCCGTGGCCTGTGCATGAATACACACAGCCCACATATGCGCACACAAAGGTACATGTGCACCTGGATGCTCAAGCGCACACATACACATACCCCTCACACATGCGCACACAGACAAGTCAGGTTTTCTGTTTACACTCTCCATTCCATAGTTCCCCAGCTCTGAAGGATTCAAAAGGTTGTGCAGCTTCAAGCTTCAGTTCTGTCTTCCTCTGTCAGCTATAAGCCTGGGGGGCTGCAGAGATGGCTCAGTGGTTTAGAGCAATTGCTGCCCTTGCCAGAGGACTTGAGTTCAGTTCCCAGCACCCACATCAAGGGCTAATAACCCACCTGTGATTCCAGCTCCAGGGGATCCAAAGCCCCCTCCTGGCCTCTGTGGGTACTTGCACACAGGTGTGAATACATACACATGAGTGTGCGAGCACACACACACACACACACACACACACACACACACACACATAAACAAAAATAAATCTTAAAAACAAGTTACAGGCCTTGAACAAAAGATAGATACTGCCATGCAGCCAGCTGTCCTACAACGTGCTATGTTGTAGGCTAGTCCTTGGCTTTTAGGGATTGTAGGTATGTATCGCCATGTCCATCTTGGTTCCTCATTTGAGAAAGGGAAGAAGGAAAGGAATGAAAGAAGAAAAAGAAAAAAGAAAAAGGGGGCCAAAGCCAACTGTGAGGATAGGAAAGACACTCAAGCCAGTAGAGTAAGTGGCACTCAGTGAACGTTAACTATTGTGCCTTAAATTGACCTGAGCAGGCAGTATAAGGACTGTTTGTGTGTGTGTGTTTTAAGCAGTGTGTGTATGTGTGTGGTCCTCATGGTGAAGCTCTGGCTATCCTGCCACTCATTCTGTAGCTCAGGATGGCGGTGATCTTCCAGAGATCTGCCTGCCTCTGCCTCCCTGGTGCAGATTAAAGGTGTTCGCCACCACGTCCCAGATATTAAGAGGACCATTGACTTTAGTTGTTTTTGCAGATAGGAAGCTGATACCCAGAAGAATGGCAAAGTGGCCGGCACACATCTGCAGATCTCCTCATTCTTATACCCACTCTTCTGGGCCCTGAGTCCACTGACCCCTGTCTTGGCCAGCAATGGAGTCACCTCCCTGGCTTGGCTCCCTGGCCCCAAAATTGTCTCCTTAGGGACACACCATGCTGTTAGTTCCTTGGGAAAAATAGCAGAGCAGAGTTTAGGGCAGGAAACATGAGAGGCCCAGAGGGGAGGAAAGAAGGGAGGTTTCCAGCACTGTGCTCCGCATCGCTGGGCCCTTTCCATATCCTGTGTCCCAGGGTCACAACAGGAGAAACAGTTTGCCCAGGACTGGGACAGACAACCTCAGCAAGCCTTACAGCCTTCATTCCAACTCAGCTGGCTCTCCTGTGCTGGAGCACAGCAGGGCTAGTCATATGAATGGGAATTAGCACGTTCCAACCCTGGTTCTACCACTGTCCAGCTACGTGGTGCAGGCCAAGTTACTTAGCCTCTCCAAGCCTCAGTTTCCCAATCTGTAAAAAAGGTGTAATATAAAAGTTATAAATCGGGGGCTCCAGAGATGACTCAGCTGTTGAAAGCACTTGCTGCTCTTTCAGAAGGCCTATGTTTGGCTCCCAGGTCCCACACAGCAGCCCACAACCATCTGTAACTCTAGTTCCAGAGGGGTCAATACCCTTCTGTAGTCTCTATGGGTACCATCCATACATGTGGTAACACACATGTGGTGCATATACATACATAAAAGGAAACACACACGACATAAAGATATATGAACTTTGAAAAAGTGTAAGTCCTTAGATTCTGCATACAAGGGTACTTATTCACCATTTTTGTTTGTTTTTCGAGACAGGGTTTCTCTGTGTAGCCTTTGCTGTCCTGGACTCACTTTGTAGAGCAGGCTGGCCTTGAACTCACAGAAACTTGTCTGCCTCTGCCTTTCAGAGTGCTGGGATTACAGGTGTGTGCCACCATGTCCAGCTCCATTTCATCAGTTTTTGATCTAGTCATCCATTCATTGATTAATGAATAGTTATCTGAAGGTCTAGTCAGGCACAGACACTGTACTGTTGGAGTGTTGGGATAATGAAGTCAGAGGCACTGAAAATGTTTACCAAGGGCTTGTCATGTGCCCGGTTCTTGTATTAGCACTTTATGGAACATTTCATACTTACAATGATCTCAAGGTTCACACATAAATGGAAAAGAAAACAAGGAACCTAAAGTGTGTTGGGACAAGGGAGGCTGGATGAGAGTAGATGAAATAGAACAGGAAAGAAAAAAACTTATTCATTTATATCCATGAAACTACCTCCATAACTAAGTGTCTAGGATATGAAGAAAATTGTGGCTTCACCAACTTCAGATTGAAAGGAAATGGCATTGTAGGTGGTTGTGAAGCTTGTGGAGTTAATGGAGTAAAACATGGCTGCCTGAATGCTAATACAAGTAGGAGCTTCAGGACTGGGATGACAGGTCATGGTTCAGAGATGTAAAAGCATAGCCTGGGCATGACATGACTCTGGGGTTAAACCCCAACACTGCAAAAAGAAATTAAAAAAAAAAAAAGAAGGAAAACAGTGCTCGTTATATATCATCACAGCTGGCTTTGTTTTAGAGATTTCCTGACTTTTGTTTTAAGAGACAGGGTCTCTCTGTGTAGCTCTGGTTGTCCTGGAACTTACTATGTAGACCAGGCTGGCCTCGAAATCACAGAGATCTGCCCCCCTGAGTGCTTGGACTAAAGGCATCACCACAGAAGATGCGATAGTGAGAGGCCTAGAGATACTGTCCTAAGGGACTGAGCTGAAGAGACTAGAGCTATAAAGACGGGGTGGGAGGAGAAGAGCAGCGTGAGGAAACACTGCGGCCTTGAGGACTTCTGTCGGTAGAAGAGATGCAATCAGAATGTGTCGTTCCAGAGACTAGAACAGTGCACCGAGACATCCAAATACAATTGCTGCTGCATGGGACCAAGGACAGTGCTACATCCCTTCATCCTCAGTTCTCACAGCTAACCCTACGACGTAGCTGCTATAACTTTCATTCTGTAGGACGATACTGCTCCCTAGGTAGACTCTGGAATGCTTTTTTCTTTCTTTTTTCTTCTCTTCTTCCTCTTCCTCCTCCACTTCTCCTTCTCTTCCTTCTTCTTAGTCTTCTTTGAGATGGGATTTCTCTATGTAGCCCTGACTGTACTGGAACTCACTCTGTCGACTAAGATGGCCTTAAACTCAGAGAGATCCACTTGCTTCTGCCTCCTGAGTGCTGGGATTAAAGGCTTTTGCCACCACCGCCTGGCTGCTTTTATCTTTTTTAAAATCATGAATTACTTCTGAAAAAAATTTATTGGTATCTGTTCAATGCACATGGGTTTCATAAAGACATTTTAGTAAAAATATATAATGTACCTTGAGAGTATTAGTCTGTCACCTGGTGCTTGTGTTGAGACAAGATTTCATACCGCACTGGTCCAGACACACCTTGAACTCAGAGCAAGCCTGATGGCCTCCTTGGGGCTGGGATTATGAGCATGTTGAGGTAAGGTACTGATCCTCTATGGCCATGAAGAGCTTGTATATGACTTGGGAAACTGGAACTGAAGGTAGAGCAACCTCAGGGAGACAAGGAAGTAGAAAGGGCTTGTTGAGGGTTGCATGACACGGAGGTTGGAGGAGAACACTAGCAGAGGGGCCATATGAACAAACAAATGAATTACAGAATGGAAAAAGCAAATACTTCATCCCTAAGCCGGGCATGGTTGCATGTTTGTAGCCCAGCTACTCAGGAGGCAGAGGCAGGCAGATCTCTGAGTTCAAGGCCAGCCTCATCTACAAAGTGAATTCCAGGGCAGCCAGAGCTACACAGAGAAACCCTGCCTAGAAAAACAAAAATAAACATAAATAAAGACAAGAACCAAAAAATCAATTAACAACACTGTGAAAGCTCTGTGTGGTAGTCCACACCTTTAATTCCAGTACTTTGGAAGCAAAAGCAAGAGGACCTCTGTGATTTTGAGGACAGCTTGGTCCACATAGACAGTTCTAGGACAGGCATGACTATGTGTAGAGAGACCCTGTCTCAAAACACAAATTAAAAAATATGGCAAGGCGAGTAAGATGGTTTAGTGCATAAAAAGAATGTATTGTGCAATCCTAGCAACCCAGGTTTTGTCCCTGAAGCCCACATAGTGATGCGAGTGTGCTTTACATCACATACAAAAATCAACTCAAAACTGATGACTTCAGCATTCAGGAGGCGGGGCCAGACAAGTCTGTAAGTTTGGAACCTGGCTTATCCACACAGTGTGAGACCTGTTTCAAAACAAGAAAAGCTTATTGAAGACTTAAAACATTAGACCTGAAACTTAAAATCTACTGGATAAAAAGCAGTGAAAATTCCCTGAAATTGGTCTGGGTAACATTTCTTCAACCTTTTTCTTTTTTTTTAATTTAAATTTTTATTTCATGTACATTGATACTTTGCCTGCATATATGTATGTCTGAAGGTGTTATATCCCTTGGAACAGAGGTTACAGACAGTTGTGAGCTGTCCTGTGGGTGCTGGGACTTGAACCCAGGAATTGAAGAACAGCCAGTGCTCTTAGTTCTCCAGTCCCTGGGAAACATTGCTGTTGTTGGTTTTTTTCTTTCAAGACAGGGTTTCTCTGTGTACCCTTGGCTGTCCTGGACTCACTTTGTAGACCAGGCTGGCCTCGAACTCATCACTGTAATCTGCCTGGCTCTGCCACACTAAGTGGTAGCACAGTGCCTGGCACTGGGTAACATTTTTAAAGCTTTATTTGAGTGTGAGTGTGGGTATGCATGTGCCATGGGGGACTCTTGGAGGTCAAAGGACAAACAGTGTGATGCCCACAGGAGCTTCTCAACAATTCTTTTGTCTTTGTCTCATATTTCCTAGAAGAAACATTGGGATTATGGATGTGTGCCACCTTCTGAGGATCATCAAACTCAGGTCATCAGGCTTGTGCAGCAAATGCTTTTACTGAGCCATTGCCCTGATCCAATAGTTCTTTTGTGTTTTTGAGACAGGGTCTGACTAGATAGACCTCAAACTCACAGAAATCCACCTGCCTCTGCCTTCTGAATTACATGTGAGTTCCAACCACACCTGGCTCCAATATAAACATTATATATATATATATATATATATATATATATATATATATATATATATATATATATATTTATTTATTTATTTATTTTTTTTTTTTTCATTATTTTAAGCTGTGTGTGTCCATGGATGCAGAGGCATCAAATCCCCTTGGATCTGGAATTGTAAGTGGTTGTGTGCCACCCCATAAATAAAACAGAAAAGCAGTATTTGCTCTTAAACACTAAACCATCTCTCCATCGCCAACAATTGTATTTTATTATTATTATTATTATTATTAAATTTTTAGAGAGAATCTTACTATAAGCCATGGCTAACCTGGAACTCTATGTAGATTAGGCTGGCCTCTAAGTAATAGAGATCTGCTTGCCTCTGCCTGCCAAGTGCTGGGATTAAAGGTGTACACCATCATGACCAACCACAGTAGTTTTAAAAAAAATTTATTCAACTTTTTAAATACTTTCCAAAGTTTGGAAACAACAGAACCAAAAACAAGACAATTGTAACTACTTCAAACTAGAAACAGAAACAATCAGCAGAGTGAAGAGGCACCTGTGGAGTGGGGGAAAGTATTTGCAAATCATAATCTGATCTGATGTTAATATCCCAAATATATGAAGACTTCATTCAGCTCAACAGCAACAAAACTATCTGATTAAAGACGAGGCAAAGTGGCCAAGGAGTAGTTCTCTGTGTAGAGCTCTTGTCCTCTCCCCTTGATGTACAGTGCTCTGGGTTTGACCCCCGGCATCATGAAAATAATAAAACTACCAACTGCTAGTTCGGTGGTCCATGTTTTTAACTTTAGAATAAGGTGGGTAGAAGTGGAGGTCTCTTTGAGTTCAAGGCAAGTCTGATTAACATAGAAAATTACAAGCCAGCCAGGCAACTTAGTGACACCCCGTCTCAACCCAGCCACCCAACCAACCAAAAGCCAACAATGGCCCCCAACAATGGGCAAAGGAGTTTTTGAAAATAGTCATTTCTCCCCAAAAGAGATATAATTGACCTGTAGGCATACGGAAAAAATACTTCATCATTAGTAAGCAGGGATGTGCAAATTGAAAGCACAGTAAGATATCACATCCGTGAGGCCAGACATTATAACCAGTGTTGAGGAAGTGAAGAAGGGAAACACTTGCAATACTATAGGTAGAAATATAAATTAGATAAGACACGGAGACAGGGAAAACCCCACAAAAACTTAAACGCAGAATTATACAATCTACTACTGGCCATCTATCTATAGGTAATAAAATCAGTATTCACATGTTCATACAGCGTTAATCACAACCGCCAACACATAAAAGTCAATAATTCAAGCGTCCATCAACTGATGGAGAAAGAAAATGTTTACATTCATAACAGAATACTGTTCAGCCAGACAAAAAGAAGAAAATTCTGTCTATTGGGACGCTATGCACGGAGCTGGAGGGGACTGTTAGATCAGTCAGGCATCAAATTCTTCACCTAAAAATTTTCAACTCAGAGGTGAACAGCAAATGGTGGCTATGAGTAGTTTAGGGGGAGGTTGAGATGTTGGTCAAAGGACACAAAATTTTAGTTAGAAAGGAGGAATAAATTCAAGAGACCTACTACATTTTAGTGGCTATAGTTAATAAGTGTTCTTTCTCCAACCCACCTACCCACATATGTATATATGTATGTATTTGTATATATACATACACTTCTTCTTTTTTTTTTTTTTTTTTTTTTTTTTTTTTTTGAGGCAGTTTCTGTGTGTAGCCCTGGCTATCCTGGAACTCACTATGTAGAACTGGCTGGTCAAACTCAGGGATCTGCCTGCCTCTGCCTCCTGAGTGCTGAGATTAAAGGTATGTGCTGCCATTGCCTGGAGTGTTTTACTTTTTGAATAATATATTTTTGAATATACCGCTTAAAGAATATTTTTTTTTCAACACATGAACATATATGCTAATTAGTCTGTTATGGGGAGCCCACCATAGATGAAAACTTAGACACAATTTATAGGCAATTGAAAATCTTTATTCCACTTGGCCAGGATTACACTCAGATATTTAGATCCTAAGTATAGCACTGAGTGGTCAGAGCATGGGTTTTTTTTTTTAAAGAAGAAATCATGTCTTGGGCTTCACATAAGCAAACATTTAACAAAAGCTAAGATAAGCAGTTAGCTGGAAGAGGAGGTTTGCACAGAGGCAGTTTAACAGAAGCTAAGATAGATTAACTACGGCATTTTGACCTTGGGGTCCTAAAATAGAGCTGGGTAACTTTCCACAGTATTCTTCATCAAGGAAATCAAGTTCTAGTCAAACTGAAATGGCCTCAGCAAGAATACAAGATGGAGGATACAAGATGCACTGTCTTGCCTGTCACAAGCTTAATTTAGTCATTCTACATGTAAACATTTTTAAACTACAAACTTGATAAATACACAGAATTTTGCCAGATTTGCTGGCAGTTGGGAAGCAGAGGTAGTTGATTCTCAGTGAGTCCCAGGCTAGCCACAGCTACATAGTAAGACCTGCTCAAAATAACCAAACAAAATTGAGAGACAGGGAATTAGTGTCACAGGTTTGTAATCCCAGCATTTGGGAGGAGATGGAGGCAGGGAGGATGAGGACTTGAAGGCCAGCCTCAGCTACATAGTGCCTGAGGTCTGCCTGGGCTACATCAGATTTTGTTCACAACACACACACACACACAGAGCGAGAGAGAGACACAGAGAGAGAACACTTTGGATCCTGTCTTACATGTCTGTCCCTCAGTTAGGTTTTATTTGGCCAAACTGGCCAAGTCCTTGCCCATACTGTTTGTATTCGTTATTTATTGGTTCTTTCACATAAGTTTTCATTTTTTTCACGAGTTGTCTACCCATACTTGTTCCACCAGCTCTCGAGTTCCACAGAGTTACCAACACCTTTCTGGTGTTGGTATGCTGGATACATAACTGATTAATACTCAGTGCGTCTTTATTGACTGGGTGGACCGGAAGTGCTTCAACCGCTAGCTCTTGGCTCCTAGTCAGTCCCTGAAACTGCAATGTCTTCCCCTTCCTACTTCTCTTGGGTCTTCAGCCAAGACCATCCCACAGGGAACTCCTCTCATTCTTCCTTCTCCTCAATTACTTTTTATTTTTTATTTTCAAGACAGGGTTTCTCTGTGTAGCCCTGGCTGTCCCGGAACTCCCTTTGTGGACCAGGCTGCTTCAAACTCACAGAGATCCACCTGCCTCTGCCTGCGGGAGTGCGTGCACCACCACGTCCGGCTGTTCATTCATTCATTCTTTGCTATCAACATTCAAGATGCTCTCATCAAGTAGCCAACCACAAGCCACAGGCTCCTCCTGGGCCAGGCGTCAGGTCAGCCCGTGGCAACCTCCTCTCCTGGCTTTCCGAGACCGCGGTCCACGGCTGTCAGACTGCTCGGGCTCCGTTTTAACCCCCGTGTACCTTTCCGTCCCGCGGACTGAGGGCGGGGTCGGGGAAGGAATGGCTGCCGCGGGGCTACGGAAGGCTGAGGGGGGTGTGAGGGGCCGGCTCCAGGCGGCGGTGTGCGGGGAGAACGTGAGCCCTTGTGACGCGCAGCCGGGGACAGAAGACCGGCGAGGAGCCGCGCGCCCCGAACCCCCTTCAGATCCACGGCGGGAAAACCGCGGGTTCGCAGCGCGACCTCTACGCCTGCGCCGCCCGAGCCCGGCTACCTTGGAGCAGAGGACGGCGTCCTGGGGGTGGTGACGCTCGGGATTCCGGAAGCCCACCCTTCACCCGGAAATGATTGTGGAGGAACATGGCGTTGCTGGTGCGAGTCCTTGTGAGTGCAGGGATACCTTTCTATACACGCACGCGCGTCTTCAGTTTGGGTTTGGAGAGGGCGGGGCGGGAGGAGCGGGGGAGAAGTTGGGGAGCCTGTGCGGTAGCTCGGTTGCGTGGTCGCCTTTCCGCAGGGAAACTGAGGCAGCCTCCCACTTCTCCCTCCCCCTCATTTGGCCTTGGCTCCTCCACCTTTTTAGAAGGTAGTGACCTCGCATCTTTAGGTGATGAGGATCGCTCCCTGGGAGGAGAGCACGTGGGTCACTGACTGGAGTCGGGAGGACTGAGTGGGGAGGGGGTTCTAGTTCATGTCTGTCACAAGGGTGACCTTGAGTAAGGGGGTCCCAGGTCCATGTCAAAACTGAGGACATTTGTCTTCTTGCAGTCCCTTTGGCTTCTGAGGTTCTTTTAGTTTGTTTTAGAGATTTTACATGAATTTTTACTTGTCTAGTTCGGTGGCATACAGAAGTCATCAGAGCAAAGCTTCAGGAGAAACGGCTTACTCTTTGCCCAGCATAGCATTTGGCAAAACCTAACAGTTGTTGAAGGCGTGAAGGAATGAATGGATAGGTGAAGGTGCGAAGATTTCTACACTCTCTGTAGTCCGTCAGGGTAGCTCTGTCCATGTCCCTCCTGAGATTTGGCTTTAAATGGCCAAAGTCGGAGAGTCACTCTGACTTCTAGGGATGGTTAAGAAAATGACAGAGGGGATCTGGTGTCTAGCCACGAAGGGATGGGACAGTTTGTAATTTTAGTCAGGTTATTTGCGGAGCTTGGTCAAGGGCACTGTTATACGTATTTTACACGTGTTTGGTCATTTTATATGTGACTCACTAACTTATGTTCCTTGCCACTTTAGCAAAGCGCAGAAACCCCCAAGTGCCGCTCAGGAAGTTTTGTGTGAGGCCTGTTCTTGTTGCCCAAAGAAGGGTTCAGTTGCTGAAGTGAATTACAGATGCTAAGGCAGAAGTGGAATTAAGATCTGAGGATGGCTGGGGAAATGGCCACTGCCCAGTTGTAAATTATTTATGTGTGCACATGTGCGACTGTGTGTGTGTGTGTGTGTGTGTGTGTAGTAAGGGTTAAATCCAGGCCCTCATGCATGCTAGGTAAGGAATTTTATGCTGAGCTCTATTTTCTAAGGAAGATACTGTGGGGAACTAGAAGACAAATGTATTGGGCTAGAGGCTTGACCACCTCCGTTTGCCTTGGAGACTAGCGAACAGCTCTCTTAAATTTCTTGTTCCTAGGGAGTATTACCCGCTCATTTCTTCTTTGCTGGTGGCGTCCATAAAAACCACCTCCCATTTACTCTCTAGTAATTGGGCCTGTTTTTCTATTTCCTGTTTATCTTCTGGTACAAAATGCATGACTGGATAGGAACCCTGAGGTCATCTTATACATTGTAGCAGAACTTGATGAAGCTATGGAGACTTTCCCAGAGTTCCCAGAGACAGCTCCCTGGGAAAAGGCAGCCAGAAGACCTGAATTTTAGCCTAAGGATTCACAAGGGAGCAGAGAACTCTCGCAGGTTGCTGTTGGACCTCCACATTCAGTGTAGCGTGTATGTCCAGGCATGTGCACACCCACACACATAAATAACTGGGATTCCTGAGTTCAAGGCTAGCCTGGTCTACAGGCTACAGGGTGAGTTTCAGGTCAGCAAAGCTACATAAAAACACTGTCAAAAAAAAAAAAAAAAAAAAAAAAAGGAGGGAAGGAAGAAAATCTGACCCCTAAAAAATCAGTGAATTGTTAGGTTTGGTCAGACAGTGAATAATAAAAGCTTTATTTCTATGATGATAATGATTTCTTCCTTCTCTTTTGAGACAGTGTCTCAAGTATCCCAGGCTGGACTTGAACTTCTGATTCTCCTTCACCTCTTCAGTGCTGGGACTACCGGTGTGCACCGCTATGTCTGGTTTATGTGGTGGGAGAAATGGAACCCAGGGCTTTGTACAGGATTTCATCCCCATAGTTAAGGTTCTTAATTAACTAATTAATTTTGTTTTTTTGAGACAGAGTTCCTCTGTGTAGGCTGGAATTCACTTTGTAGATCAGTCTGGCCTCAGATTTACAGAGATCCGCCTGCCTCTGCCTCCCGAGTGCTGGGATTACAGATGTGTGCCACCATGCCCAGCTTCAGCTGGTGCTTTTAACCACCATCTCTCCAGCTCTCATATTTTTTATTTTTATGAGATAGGGTCTCATGTTGCCCAGGCTGGCGTTGAACTCTTGTTCTTCCTGCCCCTACCTCCTAAGATCTGGGATTATCGACACGTGCTACCATGCCTGGCCTTTTTTCTGTCTTTTACTTTTTGCGTATGGGTGTTTTGCCTGCGTGCATGTCTGTGCACTGTATGTGTGCTTGGTCCCTGTGAGGGGCAAAAGAAAGTGTTCAATCCCTTGGGACGGGAGTTGCAGACAGCTGTGATCCTCCGGGGTGCATGAGTGGAATCCACGGGAGCTGGGGTTACAAGTGGTCCTGAGCTGCACAGTGTGGATGCTGGGAACTGGACAGTTGAAGAGCTGTTCTACATTTCTACCACCAATGTGCAAAAAATTTGGTTTCTCTGCAGCTTAGTGTTTGTTTTGTTTTTGGATAATAGTTATTCTAATGGGTGTGAAACAATATAATTTGCATTTCCCTTGTGACTAGTGATGTTGAACTTCTAAATTGGTCATCTATATATCTTTAGAGAAATGACCAAGCTCTTTGCTTTTTTGGGTGTGAGGTGAGGTTCCACTTTGTAGCTCTGGCTGGTCTTGAACTTGCATTGATCCCCCTGTCTGCTTTTTATTTTTATTTATTTATTTTTTTGAGAAGGGGTATCTCTCCACAGCCCTGGCTGTCCTGGAACTGACTATCTATGCCAGATTGGCCTCAAAGTTACAGAGATTTGTCTGCCTCTGCCTTTCAATTGCTGGGATTAAAGACCATTATGTCTGACCTGATTTTTTTTTTTTTTTTTGTTAATAGTCTCAAGTAGTTTGCAGGCGGAGTTGCATGCCTAGCTCATGGGAGTCGGAGGCATAGTTCAAGGCCAGCCTGATCTACAGAGTGAGTTCCAGGACTGCCAAGGCTACACAGAGAAGCCCTATTTCCAAAAACAAACAAACAAACCAACCCCCCAAAAAACAAAAAAAAAAACCAAAAAAAAAAAAAACCAAACCAAACAAATGCCTTGCCATAACAGGCAGATACATTGGTATTCAGCTATATAAGACCTAGCCCATGGTAAAAGGTTTTTCGATATTTGGAGGTAGGATAGAAGAGGGTAATTTCAGTGATTATACTGGAGATATAATTAGCACCCTAATTTATTACAATGTAGTTTGAGTTGATACCAACATAATTTTAGAGATATAAGAACTATGCTTCTGTATAGCTTTCTATATGTATGTCAACAGGTTTATAATTTTCTTTGTTTTTGATTTTTCTTTTTTTTAAAATTTTTTTGAGTTTATTTATTTATTATGTATACAATATCTGCATGTGTGCCTGCCAACACCAGGAGAGGGCACCAGATCTCATTATAGATGGTTGTGAGCCACCATTTAGTTGCTGGGAATTGAACTCAGGACCCCTGGAAGAGCAGCCAATGCTTTTAACCTCTGAGCCATCTCTCCAGCCCTTTTTTTTTTTTTGTTTTTCAAGACAGGTTTTCTCTGTGTAGTTTTGGTTGTCCTGGATTCACTCTGTAGACCAGGCTGGCCTCAAACTCAAAAGATCAGACTGTCTCTGCCTCCCACAGTGCTGGGATTACATGCCTGGTTTTTATTTTTCTCTTTTAAGCTAAAAATTTGAGACCTAAAGTTAGGAGGTAGTGTCCATGTGTTTAATCCCAGCACTTGGGAGGCAGAGGCAGTTGGATCTCTGTGAGTTTGAGACCAGCCTGGTCTACAAAGAGAGTCCAGGACAGCCAGAGCTACACAGAGAAACGTTGTCTTGAAAAAACAAACATCAGAAACCAAACCAAACCAAACCAAAAAGAACTGAGAGTGAGCTTGGATTTCTGATCCTCCTGCCTCCTTCTAGGTTCTAGCATTACTGGGATGCATTAGCATGCTAGGTTTATTTGGTCTGGGATGGAACCCAGGGCTTCATGTATGGCACAGCACTGATCAGACTGTATTCTAGTCTACATTGCATTATTTGTACTTGTAACTCCCTCCTATTTCCCCTCTAGACCCTGACTCCGTAAGGAATTTTGTCTTAACCTGTATTTATATTTTTAGGAAATGATCCCTTATGCTGAATGACTCTAGTAAATTTATCATTTTTTTAAAAAATTTATTTTATGTTGGGTTTATGCGTGTTTTGCCTTCGTGTGTGTGTGTGTGTGTGTGTGTGTGTGTGTGTGTGTATGCGCAGACATAGGTGTGTGTATGTGTACCATGTGTGTGCCCGGTGCCCACAGAGGCCAGAAGAGAGCACTAGATCCCTTGGGACTAAATTATGGATGGTCATGAGCCACATGGTAGGTGCTGGGGATCAAACCTGGGTCCTCTGCGAGAGCAGCTGGTACTCCTCACTGATGAAGCATCTCCCCAGCCCCCAAATCCTCAGTTTTAATAAAACAAAACACCGGCAGACATCTCTGTGCGCTTGTTTTAAAAACTTAGGCCGCAACCTCCTTTCCAACCCCCCAACCCTAGGTAGGAGAGAGAAGGTTAGTGGGTAGAGGGGCGCCAGACCCCTTTACTTCTCCCAGCTGTTTAGGGTTGAGGGGTTCATTTAGGGTTCTACCAATCTCCTCAACAGCAAACAGCAAGTCTCCTTCAAGACACCGAGTCCTGAAGTGTTTCTCTCTGTGTGCTCCAAACCACCACACCGTCTCTCTCTGCTCTTTCCAAACTGCTAGTGGCCACACACCAGCACCACATGCCACCTCTTCTTTTTCCCTGCTCTCAATTTATATCCCCAGAGCCCCAGGCCACGCCCCTCTCCATGCCAAAGGCATGTGGCAGGCTGTTAGCAGCTGGCAGAAATCTTGCCCTACACTAGACAATTAACAGTTGTGGACTATGGCCCAACTAAAATCCCACACATGGGATTTAAACAAAAACATATTTACATAACATAACTGAGTTTACAAAGAAACCTAAACTTGCATCTCTCATTTGGAAACCATTTCAACAGATCAAACCTTAGATGAAATAAAACATTTTTATCCCTATTTTGTCTGAAACGGGTCTCTGTGTGTAGCTCAGGCTTTCTTGGAACTCGTAATCCTTCTGCCTCAGCCTCCCTGTAAGAGACGTGATCAGAGATGTTTATCAGAGATGTATTAGAAACATACATAATCCGAAGCTCATGGAACACTCAAAAAAAAAAAAAGCACATTAAGATTTAAGATTCTAACGCCTTTCTCCAGCTCACCTGCCTCTCCTTCCTGCCTTTGAGGAAATGGGGATTGGGTTTCGCTTCATAATACACGGTGCAGTCATGACACTGGACTTTAATCTTTAATCTATAGAAGAGCAACCAGACCTCATAGATTTTTCTATTTCATGTAGTTTATGACTAGAGAAGCCAAGAGTAGACGCAACCCTTTCTGACTCTTTTTGTGTGTATGTGTGTGTGTGTGTGTGTGTGTGTGTGTGTGTGTTTATGTGTGTATGTGTATGAGTGGAGACGCATGTCGTACAGCAAATGTGTGTCTGGTCTTGAGAGTTGGTTCTCTCCCGCCACCTTGTGGGATCTGAGGATCATCAAACTCTGGTCATCTCTCTACCCATTGAGCCATCTTGCTGGCCCTCAATAAGCTGTTTTAATTTTTTTTTTTTTAATAAAAAATAAAAAGGTCTAGGTGACTCTAGACCATGTTTTGTGCATGTATATATGTATGTATGTGTCTGCACATACATGTGCCCATGCACACCATGGTCCGGAGGTCAAATGACCTCCAGGAGTCGGCTCTCCCTCCACCACGTGGGTCCAGGGAACCAGGAGGCATGCCAGCAAGTCACTGTGCCATTCCCAATGGTTTGGGGTGGTTTCTTTTTTTTTGAATACTGGTGTGTGCGTACATGGGTGAATACAAGTGCCCTCAGAGGCCAGAAGAGAGCATTGACTCTCCTGGAACTGGAGTTACAGACTGCTGTGAGCCATCATGTGTGTGCTGGGAGTCAACCCCCAGATCTTTTGACACCAGTGAGTGCTCTTAACCACTGAGCCGTCTGTCCAGTGGCCAACCCCACCCCCCATTATGCTGTTTTCGTTGGTTCAGAGCTCTTCTACTGGTTCTACCTCCAGTATTAGAACTAGAGGACCTTTGAGATAATCTGTTCTTTTTTTGATCTCTTAAATGTGCGTGGGGTCCTGAGGTGGCTACCTGGGTTCCAGTACGGATCCCAGAGCTGCCGCTGATTAGCCTTGTGATGTTGGGAGGTTGTTGATACACGTGTATTTCTTTGTATGAGTAGGGTGACACACCTCAGTTATTCAGTGGCACTCTGGCTACGTGAGGTTTAAGTGGTTGGTTCCTTTACCCAACAAGACCTCTGTTATTAGCATAACTTGGATGTCTGAAAGTGGCTGTTAACAAAGGACAGAACACTCAAGTCCGAATTCCAGGAGGTTTAGGAACTCTTGCCAGGAGCCAGACTTGAAGGCTAAATATGTATTTCTTCTCCCTTTGAAACAAGGTCTCACTGTGTAGCCTTCATTGTATAGCCCAGGCTGGCCTTGAACTCACAGAGGTCCACCACTTGTATCTCCGAAATGCAGGTATTAAAGGTGTGTACTACTGCCTCATACGTAATTCTTACTGTTTCCCAAAGTCACTGGCACACCCCTCTCTACGTGTGGACTCTGACTCCTGACAATATTTTTCTTCTTCCAGAGGAACCAGGCTAGCATCTCCCAGTGGGTTCCGGTATGCAGCCAGCTGGTATCAGCGTCCCCTACCCAGAGGCAGTGGGGCAGGGCTCCCGCCAGCACATCCCAGGTAAAGTTTGTTCTTTTGGCTGGTATGAAACCTTATTATTCCTGTGCACACTGCACTGTGGGCTGGAGAAGCCGCAGACCACTCTGTGCCTCTGCGCTCGCTTCAAGGGAGGTTCTGTGAGTATCATGTCCAGGGCGTTGCTCCGAAATAGCCAGCAGCGGAGCCTAGCCCAGGATACCACGTTACAGTCTGATGGTTTTTACTGTTAGGGACTTTTTCCAGGTATTCATCCTAGAGTTAGCTTTTCAGTTTTCTGTTTGAAATTACTTTGTGCTACTTTTCTTTGGGCGACAAAATACTCCCTTTTCTTTATGACCATAAAATCCAAGATGATTATTTAAGGCCTTAGTTACATTGACCACAGGGATTATTATGATGTCTTGAACTTTAGGCTTTTTAAAGGGTTTTAGTTTTTTAATTATTTTGTCAGTCATATAGCACTTTTTTTTTTTTTTTTATTTTTGTTTTGTTTTTCAAGGTGGGGTTTTTCTGTAGACCAGGCTGGCCTCTAACTCCGGGATCCACCTGTCTGCCTCCTGAGTGCTGGAGTTAAAGGTGTATGCCACTACTACCTGGTTTAGTCATATAATACTTTAGTAATAAAGGAAATAAACATCACCTGTTACTTCAAATCTGAAAATGTCAATATTTTCATCTTTGCTGGGCCTCTTCCATTCTTTATGGAAATGTGTGCATATTAATTTTTCCCATTAGTACCCTGACAGGGCTGGGGTATAGCTCAGTTTCTTACACGCCTGAGGGACTGGGTTTAGTCTCTAGCACTAAAAAAAAAAAAGGAAATAGCTAAGTACCTTAACAAATACCAAATAAACATGTTATATATTCTGGTGCCTTTTCACATACTGGAACAGATGTTACTCGTGTTGTTTAGATAGTCTTTATTATACAAATTGTAAATTGCCTTCTTTTTGGCATTATAGGCTTAATTTTCTTTTCTTAGCATATTTTTTCTCTCTCTCTTTCTTTCTTTCTTTCTTTCTTTTTTTTTTTTTTCTTCGAGATGGCCTTTCTGTATAGTCCTGGCTGTCTAAGATCTACCTATGTGGACCTGGCAGGCCTTGAATTCACAGATCTGCCTGTCTCTACCTCCCGGAACTGGGGTCAAAGGGATATGCTACCATGCCCAGCATACTTTTTTCATATTTTTAATAGGGAGTTTGAGCACCCTAATAATCACATGTAAGTGTAGTCATGTAGTATTTGGCTCACTTATTTTACTTAGCTTAAGTTTTTTTTTTTTTTTTTGTTTGATTTTTTTTAAGGTTCATTCATACCATAGTATGGAACAGGATTTCTTCTTGTGCAGGCTGGCCTCATGTTTCTTTATATACTGTTTTTTGTTTATCAATGGGATTCATAGGATGTTTGGATTGCTTCTATACCTCTTGTTGTTGTGAGTAATGTTATAGTGGACATGGGTGCGTAAAAAAATTTCTGTTTGACCATGCTTTTGGATGTATGTCCAAATTGGATTGCTAGATTATGTAATAATTCTCTTGCTGGTTCTTGGCTCCAGCAATCATTACAGCGGCATTGCCTGGAGTAGATTTCCTCTTTCTGTTAGTCCTGCCGTTATTGACTGAGAATTTATTTATTGAGACAGGCTCTTTCTTTATAGACCAGGCTAACCTTCAGCTCAGAGCTCCGCCTGTCTCTGCCTCTGCGGTGCTGGGATTAGAGGCCTGTGATACCACACCCAGCTTTGTAATTGCTATTTTTGTTACTATTTAAGCTCATGCTGTTTGAGTAAATTTCACTCACACTACAAAGCAAAAATTAAGAAATAAAAATTACCTAACCTAACTTCACCACATTGTAGCCTCTCCCTTGGTTTTCAGTTTCCTCATCTATGATGTGAAAAAGTTGGACGGGGAGACCTCCGTAGCCTCTTCCAGCCCCAGTGTTATTCCAAGTTACTCCTTAATTCTTCAGTTGCTTTTCCTCCAAGCTAAACAACTTCAGTTCATTTTAACCTTTCCACTAGGACCTTTTATTCCTCCCTTTGATCATTCTGTGGTTCTTTTTTGGACCTTCTCCAGGTTGTCCTTCTCTTTGAACAAAATAGAAGAAAAAAAATCTACCTAGTTTTTATTGAGTACTGATTCCATGCCCAGAATGGTGTTGAGCACTGGGGCGGAGAATAAAAGGAGTGCAAGTGGGCTGCTCCCTGGTGGGGCTTACAGTTCTGCCGACCTGCGAGACACACCACACATGTACCCACGGCAGTCAAGAGATGCGTGAGCCTGCCCCTGCCCCGCTGCCCCGCTGCCCCGCTGCCCCCCAAGCTTCCAAGACCTCTTAGATGTTGTTGTTTTATTTATTTGTTGACTCGTGTGTCCCAGGCTGCTCTTGAGTTCACATTGGTGAGGATGACCTTGAACTGCTGGTGGACCTGCCTCCATCTCTGCTGAGGATGGAGCTCAGGGCTGGCTCTACGCCAGCCAAGCATCCTCGGCCCTCAAGCTTTTTGGAACATAAGTGTGAAATTGTTTTTCAACTTTCACTTATTTTAGTATGTGTGTGTGAGTGCAGGTGGACATGTGCTGTAGTTCTCGTGGGACAGTCAGGACGGCTGTCAGGAGTTCACTCTTGCCACCTTGTGGGATCTGGATTGAACTCAGGTTGCCAGGCTGTGTGCAAGGGCCTCTGCCAGCTGAGCCTTCCTGCTCTCCTGTTGCATGAAATCTTACATTCTTTTCATTCTTTCATTCCCTCGTTCTGTCTGTCTTTCTTTTTTTCTTTCTATCTATGAGATAGGGTCTCACCATGGAGCCCTGGCTGTCCTGGAGCTCACTCTGTAGACTAGGCTGGTCTTGAATTCAGAGATCTGCCTGCTTCTGCCTCCTGAGTGCTAGGGTTAAAGGCCTGTGCCACCACTGCCTGGCTGAGAAGGCCTCTTTGAAAAAGCAATATTCCAAAAAAAAAAAACCAAAAAGTAGTAGTATTCCATTATTTTGTTCATTAATGTCTCTTCAGTTTGAAAGATAAAACATTGAGGTCTTCCAGAGTCTTTTTTGAAGGGAGCGAAGGCAGGAAGGGTGGTCCTAAAGGTAAATGCGTGTGTGTGTATCTTCAGGCCAGTAGGAAGGCATTGGTCCACAGACTCTTCAGCAGTTCAGTGAAGAAGGTAGGAGTCAGCCCACTGACCACTGTGAAGCTCTGGGGACAGAGAAGGATGTCTAGCCTCATGCTAACAGAGAGAAGCCCAGCACTTGCTCAGGCTACACCGGCCGCATTCTTTGAGGCAGTGTAAGGGCTTTGTGTTCTAGATGGGCCATTCCACTGATGTATGTGATGTCATGGGAGGTGTCCTGTGTTTAGTCTGTACTTCACAAAGCCTGCTTGGTACTTGAGAATTACAGCATAAGTGTCTCTGGGACTGCAGAGGAGTTCTGACTAATCTTTTAATATCCTTGTTTGGAAAGAAATACAAATAGTACTAGTCCACAATGAGAAACTATTTTTTCTTTATAAGATGAAACAGGAATATCATTGTTAATTCTATTTATCACTTCTCTTTTTGGAATAAACCAGAATTGAAGGATTAATCCTCTATTCCCTCCCCCCTCACCCCCCCCCTTTGTTTTTGAGGCAGTGTCCTGGCTGAACTTGCTATGTATGTAGACTAGGTTGACCTCAAACTCAGAGATCCACCTGCCTCTCTGCCTCCTGAGTTCTGGGATTAAAGACGTGTGCCACCATGCTCTGCTCCCACCTCCCCAACCCCCTTTTAATTGTAAAGGCAATTAAGACATACTGGGAATTTGGACATTGAATTTCCAAACTTATCTGTAATTCATTCTTCCCTTCCCTCCTTTCCCACCACTCTCCTCCCTCCTGTGGTATAGGAGATCACACCCAAGGCCCTCCCCATGTTAGGCAAAATGTTCTACTACTGAGTTACATTCCTTGTCTGCTACCCACAATTCCAAGTTAATCAAATAACCCTTTCATTTCTGTGTGTTGCTTTTTAGGTTTACCCACATACATTCATGATTTTGCTTGTAATTTTACTTAAAATGAAACAATGTTGTATTTTTCATGTTAATCGTTAGTAGAAAGTGTGGACTTCGAGCGGATGGGTAGTCAAAGTAGGTCATTGTCATAAAGTACCACTGTAAGGTGGGGTGCTGACAGTGGGAGAGAGTGTGTGTAGAAAAGGAGGAAAATGTATATGGGACCCTGTGCTTCCTGCTCAGTTTTGCTGTGAACCTAAAACCATATTAAAAATAACACTATAGCCAGGTGTAGTGGCCTATGTCTTCAATCCCAGCACCCAGGAGACACAGACAGAGACAGGTGATCTCTGTGAATTCAAGCCCAGGACATCCAGAAGAACATAGGGAGGCCCTGTCTCAAGAAGAACAACAGCAAAATACTGTCATCTCAGCACTTGGGAAGCAGAGGTAGGAAGAGGCCAGCTTCAGCTACCTTGTGAGTTTGAGGCTAGTCTGGTTCATATGAGACTCTTTCTAAAAATAGATGAATAAAAAATAAAGCAAAATAACAATGGGATGTTGTAGCATAGGGGGGGGGCAGCATTGCAAGACCTCGATTCTGTCTGTCTGTCTGTCTGTCTGTCTATCTATCTATCTATCTATCTCCAGTTTTGAAAATTTGATCCAGTGGCAGAATGGTTGACCTACAAGCACAATGCCCTGGGTTTGATCCTTAATTATCTAATTTTGCAAGTGATTGTACCTTCATTTACTGTCTCTTAATGGATATTTCTACTTTCACTCTTGTAGTGCTTATGTATAATTTTCTCTTTAGAAATTTATTTTCCAAACTGTATTCTTGATTATAACAGTACCAACCGAATAGAGTTGTAGGGTGGATTAAAGAAGGAAATGTATGTAAAGCATTTAGCCTAGCCCTGGTACAAGACCGTAATTGGTTGTGTGTTGCCACACTGTTGTCAAAGGCAGCATGACTATGAAGGGAAGGCACTTGTGATCTGGTGGTAACTGCGACTTCATTTGCTTATTGAGTACCTGTTTTGTGAGATGCACTTTCCATACTTTTCCTATTCAGGCCTCACTATAACCAAACTGCACTGAGATTTTAAGTGGCAGAAGCAGGGATTGTTTGTTTCTTGTTTTATTTTTAAATTAAATTTATTTTATTTTATGGTGTTTTCTCTGCATGTATGTCTTTGGGAGGGTGTGGGATTTTCTGGAACTCACAGACAGTTGGGAGCCACCATGTGGGTGCTGGGAATTGAACCTTGGTCCTCTGGAAGAGCAAGCAGTTCTCTTAACTGATGAGCCATCTCTCCAGCCCCACGTTTGTTTGTTTGTTCATTTTGGTCTTTTGAGACAGAGTTTGTTTGTGTAGCCCTGGCTTTCCTGGAGCTCACTCTGTAGACCAGGCTGGGTTCTAACTCACAGAGATCCTCCTACTGGCAGAAACAGGTTTTAAAATTAAAATTGATGCTCCCTCTCCCATGCATGGAATGGCGTCAGCATCCACATGGAAACCTATTATGGTTCTCTTTCTTATTATAATTTTATTTCTCAGATTTGACTCACATTTAATTTGTATTTCTAGGGCTGAATTCTTTTATTTCTTAAAGAATTATTTTTTTTTTTAATTTTGTTTTTTGGGACAGTCTTACAGTATTCTCTGGGCTGGTATTGAACTCATAGCAATCCTCCTGTCCCAGCCTTCCAGAGACTGCAGGTGTGAGCCATCACATCCTGTGTCACGGATTTAGTAGACATTTATTGAGCACCTGTCGTGCACCTTATGCTTCACCAGAAGCTGGGCTAAACGCAGTTGGGTTAACGTTGCTGAGTCATATCCCGTGTCACTTACATCCCTGTTTCTCCTCCAGCGGCCCCAGGTGAATCAGGCTCACTTCTGTGCCGGATCAGAGCAGACTGCTGGAGTGGACACTCTGCAGAGTAGGAGATACCACACTACGAGTAGGGTGAGTGGGTGCTCTGCACTAGACTGCTTGAGTGAGCACAGGTGGTGACATCCAGGGCTTTCCGAGCTCACAGAGGACGGGAAGACAAACTACCTGAATATGTGAACCCACGTCTTCTGAGTTTGTACCCTGAGGTTTTCACTCTAGGCCCTTGTCTAGAAAGTGCTTTAGAGGTAAACAGTTTTTTATGGATTTTGTACAAGTTAAAAACAGTGATATGAAATCTTGCAAGATTTTCTTACCGGGTGACTAATCTACCTTTCTTTGTAGGGGTGTTTGAATAGGGTTTTCTAGGATTTTTTTCCCTTCCTTTCTCTTCTTTTCCTCGATCTTTCCCAGTCCCTTCCACTCACCCCTTCTCCCCATCCTTTGCCCCTCCCTTCCATTTCTCTTTCTCCCCTCCCTTTCCCTTTTATCTTATTTAATGCGTAATGAATGTTTTGCCTGTGCATAGGCTTGCACATTGTGTGTGTGCCTGGTGCCCTCAGAGGCCAAAGAGGCATCAGATCCCCCAGAACTAGAGTTATAGACAGTTGCTAGCTGCTATGGGGGTTCTGGGAATTGAACCCAAGTCCTCTGGAAGAGCAGTCAGTGCTGTTAGCCACTGAATCACCTCTTTCCCCTGGCATGTTTACTCTAATACCACAAGGCTGTTCTTTCCCACTCTTGGGATCACAGGCACATGGCTGTTGAGGTGGGTATGTTTTGCTCTGTATTATGGAGGATGTCTGTTAGATACCATTTCAGATGTGTTTGCACGCCTACTGGAGGGCTCTGAGTCTGACTCCATGAAAGAGCGCTTGCCCCGGCATTTGTGAAGCCCTGGGTTTGACCTCCAGCACTGCAGTAAAACAGAACAGAACACTCAAAGCAAACAAACAACCAAGTCCCCAAAAATCATTAAAAAAGAAATCAAGAGGTCAGGCAGAAAAGAACTCAAAGTGAAAAGAAATCTAAGCAATAAAAATGTCCTCGGAGTGAATAAATAAAAGCATTCTGTTTAGAAAACTTCTTGTAACTAATTTTGATTTCTTTCTCTTTGGTTAAGAAGCTTTCTACTCCCCAAGATTTCCCGAAGCCTGTTGAGGAGAAGGTTGGACCCTTCACGAAGATAATAGAAGCCATGGGATTCACTGGACCTTTGAAATATAGTAAATGGGTAAAGTGTTTTATATTCCTCTGGGTCTGAGTCCTTTCTGTTGCTCATAGATTTGTCTTAAAGCTTCTGGGCTGTGAAACTCACCCATTATTTTGAGAATTTCCTCAGAACGAATCCCTCTAGTCTCTATTTAGGTTTATGAGGTAGATAAGACCATGCCACTCCTTCAGCCTGATTCTTTGCACTTATCTCCAGGTGCTGGTAGGGTGGCGAGGTGGAAATTTTCAGGCCAGTGTTTTGTTGCACACAACAAATGTATCAAGATGAAGTTAAAGAGACAGATGGGCCAGCCGCTCCGATGGGCTGCGTCCTTCAGGAGGCATTGCTCTCTAAAGGACTGGTTTTCGCCATTGATTTCTAACAGCCCATTCTAGTGATTGTCTTTAAAATTTTATAAATAAGCAACTTATGAAAAATTGATCTTGTGACTTACTATAATACATCTTACGGGGGGCTGGTGAGATGGCTCAGTGGCTAACAGCACTTGCTGTTTTTCCAGAGGACGTGGGTTTAATTCCTAGCACCCACATGACAGCTAACAACTGTCAATAACTCCAGTTCCAGGGGATCCGACACCCTTTCACAGAGGTACATGCAGGCAAACCACCAATGCACACAAAATAAAAATAAATAATTTAAAAAAAAAAACATATTGTAAAGGTATATTTCCTAGCTAGCTGGTCATTTCTAGTCAACGCTTGGCCTCGCACCACATTATCTGTTACACAGAAGGTACTGTATGAATGAAAGTCCTTCCAGCACAGCAATGAACCGGTCTCTTAGTCCAGTCATGGCCTCGCCTACAATGACCATTTTCCTGTGTCAGTATGGAAGAATGTCTTTTAATTCCTTCTAGGGTTGCTGAAAAGCTAGACTTAACTCAATAACTGGAAAGTTATAAATCAGCACAAGCTAATTCAAGGCACTGGGGAAGCTTTTCTAGGAAGTATTGTAACTACTCAAAACAACCAAGGAAAGTGCCAGATACACCTTTGGTTTTTTTGGTTACTTGAGACAGGGTCTCACTTTGTGGGGTTGGCAAGAATGGAACTTGCTTGTAAACAAGGCTGGCCTTGAACTCACAGTTCTGTGTCTTTGCCTTCCCAGGCTTGGATTAAAGAAGTGTGCCACCATGCCTGGCCAGACACACTCTTTTAAAGGAAAGGAGTCAAGTTGAATTTCCAGTGTTAGATCTGGTTTTTGTTTCCTTGAACAAGCTTTCATTGTGGACTGTGGAACTCAACCGTAGTCAAGGCTAGTCTTGAACTTCTGATCTTCCTCCCTGCCCCCATACTTTCCCTCTTGAATTACAGATGCAACACCCTCTACCTGGCTACTTTTGCTTTCTGGTTAGTTGATTTTCCAGCAGTTCTCATGGCAGCAGGTACAGGCTTTGTCTGCAGTTCCTGTTGACAAGTTCTGAGAAGTCAACAATGACTGCGTGCTTTGTCGATGGCGGCTTTCAGATATGGAGAGGCCACAGATGCTCAGTGACGGTGATATTCTTAAGAGACCTGCAGTCTCTTCTGAGTCATCAAGGAAATAATTGTTTTCATAAAAGTTTTATACGTGCAGACTTCTTTATTTTATTTTATTTTTTTGTGACAGGGTTTCTCTTTGCCGCCTGGCTGTCCTGGAACCAGGCTGGCCTTGAACTCCCAAGTGCTGGGATTAAAGCTGTGTGCCCCCACACCTGGTTTAAAATTCTTGACAGTTGATAAATTGTTGTTATATTTGATTACGAATCAGACCTTTTCTCCTTGTTTTAAATTTTAGTGTTTTTTTTTTTTCTTTTGAGATGTGGCCTCATACTATAGGCCAGGCTATCCTAGAACTCATAGCAGTCTTCTGTCTCAGCCCCCAACTGTTGGGATTACAGGTGTAAACTATCATGCACAGCTTTTCCTCTGTGTGTTATTTTTCTTTTTCTTTTTTCTTTTTGTTTTTCTTCATTTTGACTTGGTTTGGGTTCTTTGAGACAGAGTTTTCTTTATGTAGCCCTGGCTGTCCTGGAACTCACTTTGTAGACCAGGCTGGCCTCAAATTTGGAGATCTGCCTGCCTCTGCCTCTCAAGTGCTGGGATTAAAGGTTTTGTAAAAGTATGCACCACCACCCCCGGCCTACTTAGGACTTTTGAAATTATGTTTGTTTGTGTGTGTGTAGGTGTGTGCATTCGATGGAGAATGGGTGGAGGACATAAGGGGGGGGGCTCTGTTCTCTCCTTCCACCGTGTGACCCTGGGGGTTGAACTTAGATCATCAAGTTTGGTGGCAAGCACCTTTATTTTCTGAGCTGTCTTGCTGGTCCTTCCCTCTACTTCAGAAGAAGTTGTAGCTATGCCATTTGTCATATAAAACTTAAAAATTAGAAATAAATGGATCTCTTTGAGTTCTACACAAGGATGGCCTTAAACTTACAAAGATCTACCTCCCTCTGCCTCCCAAGGGCTGGGATGAAAGGCATGTGCTGTCCGGTCCACCGGCCCCCTCTCCCACCAAAAAAAAAAAAGAAAAAGAAAGATGGGAAGAGTAACTTATTTATTCATGTCTTAGTGATTGGGTTCTGCCTGGTTGCCTCTATAAACTTTGTCTAGTCTTATGGCTTTTGTTTGTTTGTTTTAAGTGATTTTAGAGGGCAAATTGGCCATATTTGAAGGATGATAAGACCAGTGGGAAAATTCTTACTTTTATAGCTGAGGTTAGCCTCTGATTTTTCTTGATTTCCTTTGTGACCTCAAATAAATGTTTACATTTAAAAATATTTTATTATGTGACAATTTTTATAGCCTTCATTTTAAAATTTGTTGCATCAAGATATTACAGAATAACATTTATGACTTTCCGTTTCAAAAGGCTTATAGGTAGGTTCTTTGCAGCTCTGTTAACTCAGAATTTGTGGCCAGATACTTGTATGGGCAAGATTCCTTGTTTGTTTTTTCATATGTATTTGGTTAGAGAGCAAAATATTTGTGTATTGATGTTTATGACCTACCTTTTCCCTATCTTTTTCTCTACTGTTTTCATGTATAGATTCCTATAGACTCATATTTAGACTTTATTGCTGCTAGGATCTAACTTGGAATCTTTCTTAGTCAATCAGTCTACCATGGAACAGTGTCCCTAGCCTATATTTAAAATTAAAAAAAAAAAATTTACTCACTTTACATCCCTATCGTAGCCCCCTCCCTTGTCTTCTCCCCTCCCACTCTCCTTCTCCCTCGCTGTTCCCCTAGTCCTCAGAAAAGGGGAGCCTTCCTCCTTTACCAACTGGCCACAGACTATCAGGTCTCTTCAAGACTGCCTGTGTCCCCTTCCTCTGTGGCTTGGCAAGGCTGACTCATCCGGGGGAAGTAATCAAGGAGCATTCACCAGAGTCCATGTCAGAGACAGCCCCTGTCCCTTACTAGGAGACCCACATGGAGACTTATTTAAGGTTTTAAATGTAGCTTTTCCTTACTTATTTGAGTGTCCTGAAACAACATTTTTCTTCTCTTTGTTTGATTGTTTTGTTTGAGACAGGGTTTCTCCTTGTAGCCCTAATTGGGTGCAAATTCACAAAGATTTGCACACTTCTGAGCCCCAAGTGTTGGGAGAAATAATAGATGTGCACCACCATGCCCAGCTCTTAAATAACTACTTTTCCCCCTAATTTTTGCATAGCAGTATCATGTAAGAACTAAAGAATGGTTGAAGAAAACTGTGGTGGCACTGGCCTTTAATCCTAGTACTTGGGTGGCAGAGACAGGCAGATCCCTGTGAGTTTGAGCTCTTCCTGGTCTGTATTAGCTAGCTTTAAGTCAGCCAGGGGGACATAGTAAAACACGAGCCACCACCCCCTAAAAAAAGAAAAAAGCGTAGTTGAAAGAAAAGCAAGGCTTAGTATAGAAAAGAGAAGGCATTATGAGCTCTCTTAGTATTGAGGGACAAGTGAACAGCACATGAATGAAGAGATGTCATCTGAGGTACAGAGTGCTGGATAGTGAAAGCCCTCCAGTAGGCCAGGTAGCTTAACAAGGTTGTTCTTGTTTGAACAGGGGCCCAGATTGTTGACCATGAATCAAGAATGTTTTTAAATTCCAGCAAACAGGACGTTCAACTGACCAAAGTAAAGATTTATTTATTTATTATTTATACAGTGTTCTCTCTGCATGTGAGCTTACAAGCCAGAAGAGGGAACCAGATCTCACGATAGATGGTTGTGAGCCACCATGTGGTTACAGGGAATTGAAATCAGGACCCTTGGAAGAACACCCAATGTACTTAACCTCTGAGCCATCTCTCCAGCACTCTCAACTGACAAACATAAAATCAAAACAAATCCCTGTGCAGCTCTCACACAGCCGTTAGCACAGTGCAGTTTCCCCATTGACTTCCCATTGTGTAGGAGGGTACGCATATCCCAGCACGTGGGAGAGCAGGCCAGGGTGTTCCTGTCATCGACAAGTGGCATGGAGAGCTCTCCCAAAGTGAGAATGAAGTAAACATGATGTCATCCAAGGACCGGAACAGCTTGTATTGACTGAGTGGAAATTTAGTCTGCTTCCTTCCTTCACTCACATTAATGCATGGTTCCCAAAGAGGTTCTTTCCAGTTGTTATTTCCAGTCCCTGTGTGATGGTCCTCAGAGACTTGCTTTAGAGCTTTGTCCAGGAAAGTGGCTCACCCAAGAATAAAGGCTTGGCTTTGCTACCGGAAAAGCAAAGAGAACTCTAAAATGTCCCTGATTACCATGGAGTGAGCACTGCATGAAGCTGCTGGAATCTGGTCAGGAGTCAGTATTTGTAGTGAATGCTTTTAAATGGGTGTGTTTTCTGGTCAAGTAGTCCTTACTTGTAATGGATGCTTTTCCATGGATGGATTTGAAGCCCGGGGCCTTGGAGACAAGTCTGCCTTTCCTGGGGCAGAGTGATTACGACCAAGAGGAGTTTATGTAGAAGGATATGAAGGGAGCTATAAGCACTGGGGGCTGGTGTCAAGAATTTAGTTAAAATTATAAATTTGTCTATAGTTAACCTGGGCTATCCATTGAACCAGGGCAGGAGTTTTTGTCCGTCTTGTTTATCCCTCAACCATACCGTTTAGATCCATGGCTGGAACTCAGTTTGGTATTCAGTGTTGAATGAACCTAAAGTTTTCTCTCCAGGATAGGAGAAGGCCTGCTAGAGTCAAAGGTATCAGGATAAGGTTGTCATTAGGCTGGTGATGGTGTAGCCCGAAGCTTTCTAAAATCTTCTTTGTTCCATGGCTAAACTTGCTCAAATCCTAGAGTTTTTGGTTTTTGTTTGTTTGTTTGGTGAGCTAGGGTCTTACTTTGTAGCCCCACCTGTCCTGGATCTCACTATGTTGACTCAGATCTGCCTACCTCTGCCTCCTCAGAGCTGAACCATAGCTCTGGGTGAAGATTGAGAGGAGCGCTTTCTCCCTCGTCCCTTCCTCAGTGAACCACACCGATTTGACAGTGTTGGGTTCAACTTTGCAGTTTTGCATAAATCTCTCGTACTGTGACGTGTTATACTCCTTAACTCTTGATGGGGTCTGTCTGTTTCTATGTGTTTTTACTTAATTTGTTTTGGAGATAGACTCACATGTAGTTGAGGCTTGAACTTTTGATCCAGCTTAGCCCCCGAGTGCTGGACTTACAGGCGTGAGCCACCACACCTGCTTGTTTACTTTTTCCTTTTGTTTCAGTTATTTGTTTTTACCACGTGTGTAAGTATTTTACCTGCACATGTGTGTGCCTGTGTGTCTTTGCACCACTTGCATGCCTGATGTTTGTGGAGGCCGGAAGACGGCATTGGATCCCTCGAAACTTAAGTTACTTAAGTTGTGAGGCACCCTGTGGGTGCTGGGAACCGAACCCCCGTCCTGTGTAAGAGCAGCCAGTGCTCTTAACTGCTGAGCCATCTCTCCAGCCCCCTTTTAAAGTTTGTTTGTTTGTTTTGTTTTTGAGATAGGGTCTTGTACTGTAGTCATGACTGGCCTGAAACTTGCTCTGTGGACTAGACCTTGAACGCTTTGAGTGGTGAGATGAGGGTCACGGGCCACTGTGTTGAGCTTGCCCTGTCATTTGAAGAGAGAAAGAGACTTGAACACATCCTTTGTTGCCGCACTGGTTTCTTCAGCCTTGAGACTCGCTGATGCGCCTATTCATGTATTACTGGCTTGGTCTTCAGACCAACTCGGCTCTTTAAGAACTGATTTTTGGTTTTTAGACTTGGTCTTACGATACAGTGCACATACATGAATTGCAGTGTGTTAGTACAGAGCTTGGTGCAAAACACCTCATTAGGGTCCTAGGGAATGATTTTTTTGTGTATGAATGCTTTGCTTGTGTATATGTATGTGTGTGTATCACACAAGTGTGTGTTGTCTGTGGAGGCCAGAAGAGGGTGTCAGAGGATCGTCACCCCCCCCATGTGGGTGCTGGTCCTTTGCAAGAGCAGTGAGTGCTCTTAACTGGTGAACCAGCCCCCTCAGCAATTTAATACTGTATACTAAGCACTTCATACTTAACACTTTGAGGCATAGTGAAAAGTACTGTGTGTTTATTAGAGAATTTTGTTTGTACACATAGGTTCTGTGAGTCTGCAGAAAAGACATGTCACCCTCCCCCAATCATAGACTAATAATTAGTAGGGCCTCTGAGGAAGGAGGAAAGAATTTCCTGGGTTTACATTCTTTTTAATTTTATTTTTAGAGGTGGAGTTAAAACGGAGAGTTTAAGGCTAGCTGAACTAAACCAGGTCCCAGACAACATGGGCTGCAAAAAAATAAAGAAATAAATTGCCCACAGATAGGTTTGTACCTCCTTCCAGCTCAAGAACTATGAGGTCTGCAGTCCGTAGCTAATGACACTAGAGCATCCTCTTGGTCATGTCTTGAGTTTGGTTTTATTTTTTCTGTCTAGAAAATTAAGATCGCAGCCCTACGCATGTACACGAGCTGTGTGGAGAAAACTGACTTTGAGGAATTCTTTCTGAGTAAGTGACTCTTGATTGTTCTGAAAGGAATGATCTACTGTTTATCTACTGTTACGTGGCTGTGGGTTTTAAGTTTTTGTTTGTTTGTTTGTTTGTTTTTTGTTATTTTGTCTTTTTTTTTTCCCCCAGAGCTGAGGACTGAACCCAGGGCCTTGCGCTTGCCTAGCAAGCCTACCACTGAGCTAAATCCCCAACCCCTTGTTTGTTTTTTAAAACATTTGTTTTGTGCTAAAACACTTGCTTTAAACATGTTGTATGTGTTTGTTTAGGCCAGAGGTCCACCTTGGTATCATCTTCAGAAGGACTGGCTTCCTCCTTTGAGCAGGGTCCTTCACTGGCCTGGAACTCACCAGTTAGCCTCCTTTTTTTTTTTTTTTTTTTATTACAGTTTATTCACTTTGTATCCCAGCTGTAGCCCCTTTCCTTCTCCCCTCCCAAATCACCCTCCCTCCCGGTTAGCCCACTCTCGATGCCTGTCTCTGCCGCCCCATTACTAGGTGTGCAAGCACAGGCCACAATGCCTAGCAGCTTACATGGGTTCTAGGGATCAAGTGGCCATGCTTGCATGGCAAGCACTCACAGGCTGAGTCACCTCTCTAGCCCTTTTTTTTTTTTTTTTTTTTTTTTTTTTGAGGTATTTTCTCTTAGAACTTGCTGTGTAGCTAAGGGTGACCTTGAACTCCTGATCCTACTGCCTCTGCCTCCCAAGTGCTAAGTTTATAGGCTTGTTCCACCGTGCCTGCTCTTAGCATTTGATATGGACTTTTTTTTTGGGGGGGGGTTCAAGACAGGATTTCTCTGTATAGTCTTAGTCGTCCTGGACTCGCTCTGTAGACTAGGCTGGTCTCAAACTCACAGAGATCCACCATCCTCTGCCTCCCTGAGTGCTGGGACCACAGGCAAGTGCCACCCTGTTTTGTTCTTTTTGAGGCAGGGTTCCTCTGTGTAGTTTTGGCTATCTTGGAACTAACTCTGTATATCAGGCTGGCCTCAAACACACAGAAATCTACCTGCCTCTGCTCCCAAGCCCGTGTACTAACGGCATGTGCCACCATGCCCCGCTTGATTGGACTTTTTGTCAGTTACTTCTCTTTTTGTTTCTAGTTTTTGATTGTTTAGTTAAGTCTGAAATAAATTTCATGATTCTTCTTTTTATTAGAGGGCTATTGGTCCCAAATGCTTATATAATTTTATTACTTACATCCCATTGATAAATTGCTTTCCAGGAAGATTTTACTGGCTTAGGTCACTATTAGCAGTTTTTATAGGATGCATTTTGATGTTCTAAGCTGTAATTATTAACATAGTTAACTAAAATGCATATTTGTAACAGCATAGGGAAATTGGAGCCATTTCTGTGTCCACAGACTTTAGATCGCTGTTTCTCAACCTTCCTAATGCTGTAAGCCTGTAATACAGTTCCTCATGTTGTGGTGACCCCAGCCACAAAATTATTTTGTTGCTACTTCATAACTGTAATTTTGCTACACTTATCATAATGGTTTTTTTTTTTTTTTTTTTTTTTTAATGGTCTTAGGTGACCCCAGTGAAAGGTTGTTTGACCCTGGAGGGGTTGCGACTTACAAGTTGAGAACCACTGCTTTAGAAGGAAATCTGTGCTCTGCTCTCACAGTGGAAGTCATACCCACAGAGAGCCAGGTTCCTGTCAACTTCCTGCAGCTGGTACTCTACTCTGGCAACAAGTATCTGTACATAATTAAGTTAACAAAAAGCACTAGATGCAGTTTTGATTGCCTAACAAGTCTGTTTATTGTTTAAATCTCAAATATCACTTGTTTTGGTTACTTCACTATTTCAGCAGATTAATATTAGGGACTTAAAATACAATACTAAGTTATAATTCTATCTTTTTTAAACTTTCTATTTTCTTGTTCATCAGGAAAGACAATTTCCCTATTTCCTTATAAACAAGCAGTTTTTAAACAAGCATTCAGGGAGGCAGAGGCAGGCAAATCTCTTTGAGTTTGAGACCAGCCTGATCTACAAAGTGAGTCCAGGACAGCCCAGACTACACAGAGAAACCCTGTCTTAAAAAACGAAAAACCAAAAGAAAAACCAAAACAAAAAGGTTGGTTTTTGTCTACCATGTGGATTCTGAGGCTCATACTCAGGTTGTTAGGGTTGGCAGCCAGCACCTTTACCTCCTGGTCCATCTTGCCTGTCCTAAACTGCTTCTAGTATACAAGAAATTAGTCCACAATGAGAAAATATACCTCCTTCACATGAGAAAGAAAATACTGAGTTGTGTTTTTTTTCCTTAAGTAGTTTCTGACATCCATGTACATTTCCCCTGACATTTTATTTTTTTTTTAGTTTACTTGATTTTTTTGTTAGCATACTTTTCATTTAGAAAGTAACATTAAAAGACAAAAGCAAAACAAAACAGCATATGTGGAGCTGGTGAGATGGCTCATAAATTAAGAGCACTTGCTGCTCCTCCAGAAAACCTAAGTTTGGTTCCCAGCACCCACATGTCAACACACAATTATCTGTAACTCCAATTCCAGATGCTCTGATGCCCTCTTCAGGCTTCTGTAGGCACAGCATACATATGATACACATACGTGCAGGCAGAACATCCATACATAGAAAAATAATAGTAATCTTAAAAAAAACCCAACAAACCCAACATAATACTTTGTGTTTGTGTTTGCAGTTCTGGGGATCTCACACATGAGAGCTTTGCTGAGCTCTCCTACCGGCTCCAAACTCCCACCTTATCTTTTCTTCATAGAAACATTATCCTCAAGGCTAGAGAGATAGTTCAGGGCGTAAGAGCACTTCCAGTGCAAGCATAAGGACCCGAGTTTGAATGAGTGAGTGAAGTTCTGAGTGAGAATGTGTAATTGACATGGACACGGCCATGTTAAGGATAGCCCCAGACCCATGGGGAAATTGGAGAGCCTCTTAGGATGAGGCTCAGAGGGAAGGCAGAGCTTTCCTCCAGCGTCCGAGCGCAGGTGTTCGAGGTGTGTAGGAAATGCCCACTATAGCTTTCTCCCTGCAGAAATGTACAGCTTGATGGCTGCTCCGGTACAGAGACCGTGTCTAGTGGGATAGCTACGCTTGGCTGCTTGAGCCATCAGTGTACCTTAAACTCTGCCTCTGCTCCGCGCCTCCAACTCTGCTTATATCTATATCATAAACACTCTGAGCTTCTGGGGTATTATGCTTTCTCTATAAGATCTCCTCCACCTGACCTAGCATTTCTGTCTGTGTCCATGTGTCCATCTGTTTGTCTTTTTTTCATTACCTCATTACCCCCATTCAGGTCAAGTCCCTTGAGCCATGTAAGAACACAGAGCCACATATGCCTGTAACCCCAACATTGGGGGAGGGGGGATGACAGCTAGTGGATCCTGGGAGCTTGCTGGTCAGCCAAGATGGTGAGTGCTCCCTGTCTCACCAGCATAAGGCAGAGAGCCTTAGGGGAAGACACTCATCTTTTCCTCTGGAGTCTGCATGAATATGAACTTCAGAGTGAACTTCAGAGTCATATGTATGTGCCACACACATACACACCACACATACACAAAAGAAAAAAACAAAAGTTTATTGTCAGATATTTAACACTTGATTCAATTAACTATTCATACTTATTATAATTATCTTAGACGAATGCTTACTTGTTTTCACTTATTGTTATTGAAGGTTACTCTTTTTTTATTTTAGTTTACATATTTGAATGTTTAATCTGCCTGTGTGTATGGTCACCACATGTGTGCAGTGCTCACAGAGGCCCAAAGAGAGCATTGGAAACCCTGGAACTGCAGTTACAGATACTTGCGAGCTGCCATGGCATGCTGGGAGCCAAACCTGGGCTTTCTGCAAGAGCAGCCAGTGCTCTTAACCACAGAGGCATCTGTCCAGCCCCCTACCAAAGATTCTTGAATTTGTATTAATATTATAGTATCACATAAAAGACAGTTATTACATAGATAGTTAATATTCATATTTCAGTTCATAGCTTACAGATTACCAACTTAAGAAAAGTTTCTGAAGGTTACAGTTGTATATTAATAGCTCACATGTATTTGCTTTCATGTTTGTCCCTTTAGAAGTTTCACAATCTTGTGGGATAGTAAGTGCTTGTATTATTGTTTATTTTTTGTGTGTTTAGAAATAGTTGAGGCTTAAAGAGGCTCCGTGACTTGCCCAGGATTGCCTGGCCAAGCCTTGCACCTGTGTTGTCTGGCTTAAACCTCAGGGATTTTCCCACTGTAACATGCTGCCTGTGAATGAATTCAACCACAGCTAGACACTGTAATGTGGCTTAATAATTTAGGTTTTGCTCTATTTTGATGAGATTCCCCCTTTGTGAGATGTTGTGTTAGTATTGGAAACTGATGTCTACGCACAATGGTGTGTGTCTTGGTGGGTTTCCCCCTGCCTTTGCCTGTCAGTATAAGTGGCAAGGAGTTTTCAGGTGATCACACTCTCCCTTCAGGTTTTTAAAGACTTAATTAGGCATTGACTATTAAAACCTATGGCATAGGGTGGACATGGTGGCACTTGGGAGGCCGAGACAGGCAGATTTCTCTGGGTTTGGGCCTGTTCAGTATAGCCAGTCCTGCATAGAGACATCCCGTTTGAAAACAAAAACAACACAGAAACTATAACATAAGTAGGCATTGTGGGGCATACTTGTAATCCTCATACTCAGAGGACAGAGGCATGAGGATTGCCATAAACCTAGGGTAAACCTGTTCTACGTACTGAGTTCCAGTCTAGCCAGGACTACCGAGTGAAATCCTGTTACAAGCAGCTCAACCTATGGCAGGTTTATTTGCTCTGCTGTGGCCCTTCACCTTGTTTTTTTTTTTTTTTTGGCTAGGTTTACATTTCAAAATCAAACCAAAGGAATTCCAAAGCGTGACTAGTGAACAAAGAGAATGGGTTTAGAAAGTACCATCTAGAGGCAAAAGATTTTTTAAAAAATCTGCAGACTAATGAGACTGACTCTTGTGGTTTGGAGTCTAAGGAGTTTAGAGGATGTTGGAATAAAATAAGGAAATTATATATTGCTTCCTGAGATGATACCTTTAAAGTGGCCATGCTCATTTAGGTTCTTTGATGTAGGGCTTGATTATATTGTCCTAAGGGCAGAGAGCCTTGGGCATCTGGCAAGGGTCATTCTCCCCAGCTGAAGTGATGTTGATTGCCATTTCTTGAAGACCGTATGTGAGCGAGTTGTTGGGTCATAGGATGTTGTGCCCGTCAGCTTGTTGTCCAGTCCTCCCTAAGATACCACAGTGTTTAATGCTCTGGTCTGAGCTCTGTGTACCTTAGTGCTCAGACACTTTGCCAGCTATTGTTTATGGGATGCCCTGACAATATCCTGCCTGTCACATGAACATGTCTGCCGTTATGCAGTTTGCTCCTGGTGTTTTGGAGCAGAGGTAGCCAATTAGCATTTTATAGGCCCTTTACCTGTTGTTTATCAATACAAAACCCTGAGGTAAGCCTTCTTGTTTTGCCCATTGACTTGTAGAGAAAAGAAAACTGGACCTCCTAGAAGAAACTTCCCTTAGATTTATTAGAAATAGCAGGGTCTAAACTGAGCGTGATGGTGCACGCCTTTGATCCAAGAACTCTGGGAGGCAGAGGCAAGTGGATTTCTGTGAGCCTGAGGTCATCCTGGTCTGCAAATCCAGTCTAGGACAGCCAGGACTACACAGAGAAACCCTGTCTCGAAAAACCACCACCACCACCACCAAAAAGTAACAGGGTTTAGATTTCATATTAAAAAGTGTAATATCACTGTCCAGTAACAATAATGGAATTACTATTAGTATTATTATTTTGGTTTTTTTTGAGACAGGGTTTCTCTGTGTAACAGAGCCCTTGCTGTCCTGGACTTACTTTGTAGACCAGGCTGGCCTCGACTTTACAGAGATCTGTCTGCCTCTGCCTCCCAAGTTGCTGAGATTAAAGGCATGTGCTGCCACCACCCAGCTAGTAATAGAATTATTTAATTTTTCTGAACTTTGTGTCAAGAAAGAGTCTAGCCTCAGAATAAAATAAGCTCCGATATATTGGAGCAGAGTGTGATCACGGTCAAGCGTCGCCGGGGTTAGCCCCTAAGTATGTGAACACTTTTTGTTGAGCTAACAATCATATTTTTGTTTTACTCATAGTCAACATTCACTTGTTGGTTTGATAGTTTTGAGGTTTACCGTGTGGGTTTCCGTTCTGACCTCCACAGGCACAGGAACTTACTCATGTGCCAGCTCTTTTCTCATCAGCCCCGAGCTGACCCCTAGAAGGGAGAACTGTGACCCAGGGCCAGCTGCTGACCTGTCTGTCTGTGTGTCTGTCTGTGCTTTCCAGCCCAAGAACCAATTTCCCCATCTGAGGAAACTGGACAGGCTCCTGGAGGCTGCTGGGAAGCTGTGATGTACAAGTAGCTGTTGGACAGATTGTCCTGTAGAAGCAGCCAGCTCTCATTGTCCAGATTGAAAGACACACTTCCAAGAAAACATCCAAAAAAAAAAAAAAAGACCCAACTTGAGATCCCATCTTGAGAGCTTCTCAGGGCTATTCTTGTTCTAGGCGGAGGGCGCCTGGCCGATTCTCAGATGGCATGTGTCTTAATAGCTGGACGGCTGGTCAGGCCAGCCTCCAGCTCACTCCTGCTGGGCTCAGAGAGGAAGTCCACTTGACAGCTGCTGGGCACCACCCAGTAAGCTCACCCGAGGGTTTTGGTGTCTTTGTGACAGACTTGGATTCAAACCCCAGCATTGCCACTAGCTTAACATGGTGGCTGCCCACAGTTAGTTAGCTTTGACTCTGTTTTCTTACCTCTGAAGTTGGATTGTAGTCCTTCTCTCCTGGGTTACAGTAAGGATTGAGGGAAACACTTTAAGATGGTTGACGGTGTACTGTGTGGAGTGTGGCCCTTTCCCCACATCTTAGCATTAGGAAGTGCTTGGGTAGCAGTCCGCACACTGCACAGACTCAGGGAAGTCTCACATAGACTCTGCACATAGACTCCCGGCTGTCTCATTTCCTGCTTTTGTGCTCTGTAGCCTTGAGCACTTGTCTTGATTCCACTATCAGCTTCCTGACCGGTGCACCCACCCACTAGGGGTGCTGGACAGATTCGGTGAACTGAGGCTGTGAAGCGCTTATTCTGTCTGGCATGTTACACGCCCAGCCACAATGGGTGAGCGAGGACTTGTTAACTCTGGCTGGAGTTCCCACCTCCAGGGTCCTGCCCTGTGTCCTCACTCCTAGTGACTCTTGGAAACTGTCACCTCACTGGATGCTGATTGGCAGAGGATACTTTTGGGTTTTTTTTTTTTTGTTGTTGTTGTTGTTGTTGTTGTTTTTGTTTTGGAGGGGGGAAACATACTTTATGTAGCCCAGGCTACCTTGGAATTTTCAGTCCTTCCCCTTCCTCACGGGATCACCGGATGTGTGTGTAGGAATTCTAGGTCAGGGCTCACACTGCTCACTAATTTTCTCTTATTCATCCTTCCTGTTCCTTGTAAAGCTTTCCTCCATATCAGGTAATAAGGAGGATATGTGTAGTGGCAATCCCTCAGGCAACCAGAGGGGTTTCTCAGAAATGTGAGAATTCAGAGGCTTGATGTCTGAACTGAGGCCTAACTTGGAGGACCTGAAACCAAGAGGCCCTGTCTACTGTTATCCCTGGGGCTAAAGACTGGCCTTCAGTGGCTGCAGTCCACTTTCCTGTTCAGCTGTAGCTCCTAAAAGTTCCACTTTTTCCCCCTGTTTGTCATTCAGGTAAATCATTCAGCTCACTCATGGCCATGTCACATTGGATTGTCTTTAAAACTTGGAAAAGGAGACCAGACGGCTTACCCTGTTCACCAGGGCTCCCGTGATCACAGTGGCTGATGATTAAGGGGAGCTGGGAGGTATTTGCTTAGCTTTTTAGACCTCATGAAGATGGAAGGTATGTAAGAGGTCATCTCTGTGACATTATGGAAAATGAGGAACGTGAGACTCGGGGAAGAAGCAGTTTGGCCAACACTACAGTGGAAGCAGGGATGGCCCTGGAAGGCTGGTTGTCTGCGTCCATGCTCCAGCCCAGCCTCTCACACTGGGTGTCTGCTGATCTTTTCTACGATAGTGTAATCAGAATACTTAGTTGCCATATATTTTGGTTGAACCGATTCTGGCAGTGGTTGCAAGCCAGTATGCTTCCTTTCCACCTTCACAGATTTACCCTTATTGTTATTTTCTAGGGTGCCAGATGCCTGATACATTCAACTCCTGGTTTCTTATAACCCTGCTTCACGTCTGGTAAGTGATCCATTCTAGGTGAGGTACCAAACGCATGTGTGTGTACTGTAAGGCACAGCTCTCCTCTCGGGTCTGATTATATAAGTGGTGCTTGTTCAAGCATGAAAACCTGTCTCTCATTTTCATGACTGGTACCTTGGAGCACATTTTTATTAAAGGTCAAAGCATAAACCCAGAAAGAAACTAATATTTGTAATATTTTTCTTTCAAAGAGCACCTATCCCCGTGAATAATGCTATCACTCTCTCTGAGAGACTCTGAGGCTGGATGGAAAATTCTCTCCCTTGGCTGTTTTAGGAAAGTTCA
>NW_026586589.1:7994452-8051276 GCF_907164565.1 Psammomys obesus
GTACTTTTTCTTCAGATGTGAAGTAGCCAAAAAGAAAAGTAAAAAGAAAAAAAATCTATTTTTTATCTGTTCCCCAGCATTAAAGGTCATAGGGGGATATAGAGTCACTGCAGTGGGGTGGGGGAGCTGCTGGGTCTTGGGAGAATAACCCTGGAGACATGGGTTCACTACACTGACCATGGTGCGTGCTCCCAAGGACCGTGGGGGATGGATGGCTGTCAAAGGACCCTGTTTGAGACTGTCTGTAGCCAAGCCTGGCATCACAGGCCTGGCTACTGTGTAAAGATAGTTTGGTTCTGATTGCCTCTGAAGTGCCTCTTCCAAACTCACAGCATCACAGAGTTTGGCTAAATAGCCCAAAGGGGCAGTTTGTTTGATGGGATGTTACAACAGTTGAAACCATTCCTAACTCGGCTAGTTCTCTGAGATAGACACTATGGCTTCTTGTCAGGCTGCTGAGTAGGCACAGTGTCTGCCTTTGGTATCCATCATGGAGGTTAAGGAGAGGGTGCAGTGAGGGAAACTGGATACATTGAGAAGAAAAGTACTTTTTTAAGAGCTGAGGACTGGATGGTAGAATTACTCATTGGAAATGTAGGAGGGTTGAGAGAAGGCTGACCTGTTCCCAGAGGAGCTCAAAGATAATATTCAGAGCCAGTATGAAAGGCTCTTTATTGCTCATATAGCTAAAGGTATTGGAGTGGTAGAGGGAGTGGATGGCAAAATAAAATATATAATCCCTGTGACCACATCCCAAGGTCAATACCTGACTAAGAGCTGAGAGAGCCTTGAAATTACTTGTATTTCTGTAAACTTTCCAGACTGCGTCTGCTGAGTCTCTCTTGCTGAAGCTTAGAGGGATGGGTGTACTGCCACCAGTTAGGCAGAAGAGGGAGGTGATCTGTTCTTTGTCTTCTCCAGCCTCTTCCTCGCTCTTAATTCTCATGATCTATATAGGTTTTGGTAGAATGTCTTAGCAGCTCTTTTTTTTTTTTTTAAATCAGCAAATCCTTGTCAAGGACCTACTGTGTGTTTGGGAACCATGGGATGATGGAGAGAATGCTGTGAAATGGTACACACAACACATTCAAGATACTTGTGGAAAATGGGCCCTGAGTACGGTTGTCTGTAAGAGATAGTAATGAGACGCTTGGCTCAAAGCCTGTAGAGATCCTGTGGAAGCACAAAGGCAGACTGACTTGAGTGGCAGGAGTGGGGGTAGCGTGGGGAGTGGGTATCGTGAAGGGTAAGGAGAGGGGGCACTTTCTGCTCCAGCACAGCAGGAGGGAAAGACTCTAGAGGACATGGAGTATTTGAGGGCAGCCCAGCAGGCTCAAGTGTTTGGGGCAGGTTTGTGGGGGAATGTAGTCAAAGGGTCACCAGAGGAGTAGTTTTGGGCCCAGTTGTACAGTGATCGTCTGAGAATTGGGAACTCCCTCTCCTAAAGGGTAAAAACATCACAGAGGGATGGAGCTATCCCAAGTCTGTAGAAAAGTTAGGTTCATTTAATCCTGGTCTCTCAGCCTTGACATCCAAGAGTGTAAACTGAGGGGCAGCCAAACTCCAATTTCTAGTACAGTAGGCAGAGACACTGGAGGAATACGAATGGAAACACCTCTTGGAGTGGCAACTATGAGAGAGGAGGCAGGGCAGCAAGGAGGCAAGGAGGCTTAGGAAGCAGTCACAATCTCCACCGAACAAAGCCAAATAAGACAGACCCTAGTAAGCAAAAGTATCCTCACAGTAGACTTTCCAGAGTGTTTGCCTGGTCCCACAGGTGATGGGCTCTCTTTTTTTGTTTGTTTGTTTTTTTAAAACCTTTGCTTACTTTATTTTCTTTTTAAAAAAAAATAATTAATTTATTACTTATTACAGTTTATTCACTTTGTATCCTGGCTGTGGCCCCCTCTGTCATCTCTTTCCAGTCCCGTCCTCCCTTCCTCTTCGCCCTATGCCCCTCCCCAAGTCCACCGATATAGGTCCTCCTCCTCTTCCATCTGACCCTAGTTATCAGGTCTCATCAGGAGTGGACTCTTAATGCTTTAGTGGCCCTTCTTGGTGACCAAGGGTACAGGGGTCTCCTTCTCTGAATACGCGTAGCTATAGAAATGAGCTTTTGACCACCAGCTTTACGGTGAGAGCAACTTTTCGTGCGTTCACTGTCTGTGTCCTGGAAAGCCCTGGAAATGGCAGGTGCTTACGGACAGCAGTCATGGCCTTCTGTGGTCCAGTGCTAGAGGGTGGTCCTGAGCTGTTAGGACAGGAAGTAAAACATACCTATGTTTCACATGCCAAAGAAAGATGGAGAATGAACATTAGAGAAGCCAGCTCAGACTCTTGTAAAGAAGAAGAGGAAGCAGAGCATGGGTGAGAAAGGGCTTTCGAGGCACACTCTCTCCCTGTCCCAGTCCAGCCAGACAACTGCCCTGACAGGCATTGGCAGCATCGCCAGGGGCTCTGTAAAACCACCCTTGCAGTTTCGATGTTGCTGTAGGGTATCCAGGCTCCTGCTGGATTCCAGCAGCTGCAGACCTGCTGTCTATGGTGTGCCCTGGCTGTGTGCGCAGCTTCTTTCTCCTCCCCCCCGCCAGAGGCGCTGTGCACACACCCACATGTGTAGGTTGCTGTGTTGCTTTGTTTTGTTCAAACCAAAGGCCCACACAGCATGCATGACCTTTAGTGCCTTGGTACTTGCCAGCTAAGACCTTGATCTTATGGATCTGGCTGTGTAGTGGATCTGGCTGCAAGCCATATGTAGCTTAGCAGTGGTTCACGTCAGGTGAGATGGTTTCAGGAAGCATTTTGCCCTGCTTTCTTTTGCCACAGGCATGTCTGGTGGCCCCCATGCTCCTCCCTAGAAAGCTTAGATGTCACAGGGAGGAAGTTTAGGAAACTAGGTAGAAATAGCCATGTATATGGCCCTGGGAAAGAGTCAGTGTGCCAGCTCACCAAAAAATAGACCACTCATTAGCAAACTAAGGGGCTTGAGAGTGGCCGTGTTGGCCCTGCTTTCATGGCCTCAGCTGATGATAAAGTAAAGTGAACAAGCTCTTTAAAAATCCCATCTGAGGTTCCTTTAATTCTGTCAGTCATAGACCTGCTCACATGCCCACTGATCACAGAATTCTGAATCAGATTCCCTCAACAGCAGCTGATGTAGTCGAACAAGGCCAAATCCTAAACGTGGCTGAGTGAGACAGGATGTCAGAGCTGCCAAAATGTGGCAGGAGGTCAGCATTAGGAATCACAAGGATTCTACCCTCTTGGTCAGTGCTGAGAAGAGTCATGGCCTTTCCTTGGCCTCGGCTGTTGCTTTTGACTGTGCAGACAGGGTTGTTGTGCTGAGTCCTCAGTGGACAGGAGGAATGATGTGAGAGACCCTGGCTTGGGGAAGGCTGAAGCTGTGTTTCGCTCTTCTCTTCTCTACTGAGCAACCTTAGCTTGCTTAGGCGTGTTGATTTTCTGTGTATAGAGGAAGGTGTAAATAGAGGAAGGTGATGGGTTCTGCAATAGAAGATGCATCAAGTCTTCTGTAGGAGAATTTACCAGCCACGAGACAGTCAGTGTCTTTAGTCCTTCATCAGAGACTCCTGCTCAGTGAGCTTTTGCTCTTTTGCTGTCTCTGGGCTGGCCTTTTACAGAGAGTGGGGAGCCGTCAGATGAGGGCTTGAGCACTTCTTTTTTTCTTTACTTTGCTGGCTGTGTTATTTGCCTTATATGTAAAAGAGATCAGCATTATTTATGAGCTACTGGAATCACTGAGAGACAGGGATAGTGCTGAGGCTTAAAATCTCAATAATAAATTTCGGGTTTAAGAACATCAGCAACTATGGGAGGGGCATGTGGCAATGCTGTAGAGCAGTGCAGCTCACAGATCAGCCTGCTTGCACAGTAGGTGCTCATAAGCCCTGTTAAACAAATGACTGGTTAATATAAGAACTTTTATTATTGCTTTCTTTTTAATATTTACTTTGCATGCATAGGAGTAATTTTTGTTTTAGGCTGTAAACCTTTCCTCCCCGAAGAGCCCTTTTCAGCATTTAACCTAAGATTTGGGTGTGGTGGTACAGGGCTGTAATCCCAGCCCTGTGGAAGTAGAAGCAGGAGGATCAAAGAGTTCAAGACTAGCCTGAGCTGTAAAACCCTGTCAAAAATAAAGAATAAGATTATACTCTTAACCACTGAGCCATCGCTTCTGTCCCTCAATATGCTTTTTCTTCATTTTGGTTTTTAAGACAAGATTTCTCAGTGTAGCCCTGGCTGTCCTGGAACTCACTCTGTAGACAAGGCTGGCTTTGAACTCAGAGATCCACCTCTGCCTCTGAGTGCTGGGATTAAAGGTGTGCATCTTTTTAAAACGATGCACCTTTTAAAAAAATGTATAAGGTTTATTTTCCTCCCCACTTTTTAAAAAATGTATAAGGTTTACTTTATTTTATAAGTATATTGACAGCATACGTGTCTGGTACCCTCAGAGGTCAGAAGAGGGCACTTGGGTCCTTGGAACTGGAGTTATATATGATTGTGAGCCACTAAGTGGGTGCTGAGAATCGAACTCCGGTCCTCTGCAAGAGTGGACAGTGTTATTAACCTGTTGAGCTAGCTCACCAATCCCTCAATATGTTTTTTCTAATGTGATGCTAGTTTTAAAACTTAAGGTATGCCCTGTGAGGATTAAAGAAAGAGAGAAAGAAAAAGAAACCAGAGCCAACAGATTGTGGAGGGTTTGCTCTGGTCACCACAAGCAACAAACTTCAGTACAATTAATTCTAGGTGCAGGTCTCAGTGTGGACACCAGGTTTGTAACTTTGGTGGATTATGCTCTAGACATGGTGGGGTTTTTTGTTTTGCTTTTTTGTTTTCTTTCTTAAAAATCTTTTGAAAATTATTTTCACTTTAAGTGTATGGATGTTTTGCTTACATACATGTCTGTGCACCATGAGCATGCCGTGTATGTTTGTGTGTGGGTGTCTGTGTCTGTCTGTGTGTGTTGGAGTCTTGTGCTTCTGCCAGGCTGGTCTGGAACTCACTACGTAGTTCAGGAGGGCTCCGAATGTGCACTAATGGGGGTCCTCCTCAGCGTCTTTGAGTACTGGGATTACAGTGTGAGCTACAGCACCAAGGAGAAAAAGAAAGAAATGTCTCTACAGTACTTAGCCAGGGGTCTTAGTGTGTAGTACCAACAGCTGTTCATTTCAGCATTTGCTTTCTTTTGCTATTTAATTTTTTGTTAATCATTTTTAGAATATGAAAAATTACCAGATAAGCTGAATTCTGCCTAGGTCAGGCATTACTCTTAGTTGCTTGCAGTTTTTGTTTGTTCATTTGGTTGGTTGGTTTTGGTGTGTGTGTGTGTGTGTGTGTGTGTGTGTGTGTACATTTCACAGCATCTGTGTAGAGGTCAAAGGGCAGCCTTGGGTGTTGGTCCATCTTGTTGAAGGTGGAGTCCCTTGGTTGTTGTGTGGGAAGGGCTAGGCTGGAGGGCCAGCGGGTGTCCAGGGATTCTCCTCCCTGCATCTCAGTGCCAGAATAGTGTGTGTGGACGTTACCATGTGAAGAAGGGAAAAGCTGCTACAATGTACAGAAAGGGAGACTTTGAGACTGGAGCTTGTATGTGGATGGATTATGTGGAAGGGCTCTGAGGAACTGCAGGGAGAAGACTGCTTGGGAAGGAGTCTTGTTTTTCATTCTTATATTATCTGTTCAAAGCAGTTACTAAGCAGGGGAGGGAGGAGAGCTGCATGGGATGAGCTTCAGGGTAGGGTGTTTAGGAGCTGCCCTGCAACTGCTGGGTGGACATCCAGGCAGCTGCCTCTTTCACCAGGTGGGCTGGCCTTCACCTTTTTTTTTTTTTAAGAATAAGTCAAAAGTTCTTTACGCTGGGACTTTTTTTAAATTTTTTATTTTTTTACTATTATTACACTTTATTCATTTTGTATCCCCCCATAAGCCCCTCCCTCCTCCCCTCCCACTCCTACCCTACCTCCCCCTTCTTCATGCATGCCCCTCCCCAAGTCCACTGATAGGGAAGGTCCTCCTCTCCTTCCTTCTGATCTTAGTCTATCAGATCACATCAGGAGTGGCTGCATTGTCATCTTCTGTGGCCTGGTAAGGCTGTTCCCCCCTCAGGGGGAGGTGATAAAAGAGCAGGCCAATCAGATTATGTCAGAGGCAGTCCCTCTTCCCAGTACTGTGTAACCCTCTTGGACACTGAACTGTCATGTGCTACATCTGTGCAGGGGTTCTAGGTTATCTCCATGAATAGTCCTTAGTTGGACGCTGGGACTTTTTTTCTGTCCTAGCTTCTTAGAGACTTTGATTCACATCCATGATGAATGAGCTTTTAGTTAGTGCTCGTGGCTGGAGAGTTCTGTGCATCAGAATTTTACATTGTCCTGACACAACACAGGAGCCTTCAGGACATACACTAAGGAAAAACCTGTCCTTGGTTTTGTAAGGAGAGACTCACTGTAGGGTTTTATATTGTACAGTGCTTTGCATTGGTCACGGGTATTTACTGAACTAATTTGGTGCAATGCTTTGGGAGTAGGTTGAACTTCTTTTGTTGATAGCCTTCAATCCACATTTCCTAAACTTGTAGGAGGTTTATAGCTGTTCACCTTTCTCTCAAAAGGCAGTCATGTATTTCCAGACCAGACAATGACCTTGGCTCCGTAAAAGAAAGAATTCCTCCAGGTTGTCACTTCCCAGCCTTGGTGACCTTGGTATTTAACGGCAGGGCTGAGGCTGGGAGAGCTAGCTTCTCAGTCACCCGGGTGCTCTGTGTGCCAGCATGCCAGGCTCACCGCATCTCTTCTCACCAGTGGCTCACCAGCGTCCACTTGGTGCACGGAGTCCAGACTTTCTTAGCATGACATTTAAAGCACTTTTGACTTCTGGCTTTACTTTCCTGCTTCTTATACCCTGCCCTGTCACAAATTGAGGAATTGCATGCTGACTTCTTCCTTGGCCCTACCTTTGCTCTCCATGTTCTGTCAGTTGGGAAGCCTTTTACTTTTTGTTCACTTCAGCACAGCCTTCTAAGACCCTGGTGTTCCCTTTCCCATCCAGCTTTCTCAGGCCCCATTCATCACAAAGTAATCTTTCAGACTCCACTGCACATTTTTTCTCAAGATACTACCTTCCTTTGTTTTACGTGTATTTATTTGTGTGTGTATGTACACAGTGGCAATATGTGCCATGGTGTGCATGGGTAGGTCAGAGGACAGCTCTTGGGAGTCAGTTCTCTCCTTCTACCATGTTGATTCCAGGGAGTCAGGCTTGGTAACAAGTGCCCTTTCTCACAGAGGCATCCCACCAGCCATTTTCTGTTGTTTGTGTGTGCCTTGTTTCTCTTAGGAAACACAGGGCTTACAAGCTGGACTCATGTCTTTGCCGTCAGCGCAATACCTACCCATTCAACCTCATACCTACACATAGTTTACATTCATTGGGTAGATTGTCAGCCAGCTTGAGAGTTCCTTCATTTTATATTACCTTTTTAGCCCAGCTGCCCATTGAGTTGACTGTTGTCTTATAATGGCTATTGAACAAGCTGTGCTGTGAAACTCCAAACACCTCACCTCATGTTGATATAGTTAAGAAACTTTATGGTCTGAAAAAAAAAAAAAAAAATCTGTGCCTTTTAAACCTCAGTGGGCAGGTGTATTAACAGACTACAGAATTTTCAAATAAATGAAGAATTCCATTACCTCACTATTGCTGTTGATGAATTGGCCTCCTATGACACTCAGGCATCAAAACACATTGTGTCTTTTCAGGTGAGAGGCAGACAAGAACAATTTGATTAACTTATTTAAAAAAATCCTGTTGAACTTTCTCTCGTGCACTTCTACTTTGAAATCTGTTCTCTCTCATATGCTGTATGTAGTCCAGTCTCTTTTCACAGCCTGTTTCATTATTGTCTCCAAGTCTTATATCTGAGGCACTAACTGGATTCAGATGTTAAAAATTAGGATGAAAATAGCAACAAATCCCCTTGAGATCAGTAGTGAACCTTTGGTCAGAAAGCTTCACACTCAGGGTCTATAGAGATGGCTCAGTGGTTGACAGTAGATGCTGCTTTTACAGAGGATCTGAATTTGGCTCCCAGCACTCAACTTGGGCTGCTCACAACTGCCTGTAACTCAGGGGATCCAATGCCTCTGACCTCCAAGGGCATGTGAACTCGTGTGCATATATCTGTGCGCACGTGCACACACACACACTTATGCACATAATTAAAAATAAAGAAAATCTTTAAACAATAATTTAAAGAGCTGCATGTTCACCAAACAATTATTCTTACATGAACAAGCTAGTTTTCTACATTTTGAAGTTGTCCATTTTATGACTTCAATCTTTGGATATTTCCCTGCTGGACAGTTTTTACTTTAGTTCAACAAATCTTTCTCTTTGTATGGCTCAGCCTATGGTTTTGATTTTAATATTTAGATTGACAAATTCATGACCCCTCTCTTATAGTTTATCCTCAGGTTAGATATCTTCTGGTCCTGCCTCTCTGTAAACATTTATTTATTTACTTGTGTGTGTATGTGCTCCACCTCAGGTCCTCAGGATGCAGTGGCAAGTGCTTTACCTGCTGAGCCACCTTGACGGCCTGTTCTCGGATCTTTTTTCTTCTCCTTTTCTCTTAATTTAAATTTTATTTTTAATTGGCCCATCATGCATACTTACAGATTATACAATATTTTGACTCACATGTACATTGTGTTACGATCAAGTGAGAGTCATTAGCACACCCATCATCTCATATTATTTTTGTGGTGTGAGAATATTCAAAACCCTCGCTTTGAGCCATTTTCAAATAAATTACGTTACTATTAACTATAGTCTTACTACTGTGCAATAAGACAGAACTTACTCTTAATATGATTTAACCTCTTGTCTCTTCAGATATGATGTTCAAAATTAGAATCAGTAAATGCTGCTGATCCAGGCAGATTTAGAGCCTCGCTTTGCACACTAAGGACATACTTCACTATCTAAAAGCACATTAATTTGGGATCAGGATCATTATTCTCTTGACTTGCATTGAGCATGTTCTATTACCTTTGGCTTTTTTTTTTTTTTTAAAGGCTTTCTTACATAGGTAGTTGTGATTCATGTATCCTGGACCCCTGGAGTTTTTTCCACTGGACCCAAGTACAGGACCTTGTGTTTTCCCTATTCAGATCCTTATGATGTGTAGCCCATTGAGACAGACTGAAGAAATGTTTGGTTCGTGGTTGGGTCATGTAGCTTACACTGAGACCCTGTCTCAAAACAAACAAACAAACAAACAAACAAAAATCAACAAACAGACAAAAACAAACTTGTTCTTTGCCTTCAATAGCATTTATATCTAGTGGGAGAACAATTTGATAATTATAAAAATGTAATCGTAGTATTTGCCGTGTCTGTATGCGGAAGAAATATTAGCCAAGAGAAGAAGAATGCACGCCACAAATGTAATTGAAATTTTTCTACATTTCTAATTATATTTTTAAAGTCCAAAGAATTGAAGGTGGTGTTGCAAAGAATTCTAGTGTCTTTTTTTTTTTTTTGCCTAGTATCTTTTTTTTTTTAATTTATTTCTTTTTTATGTGCATCAGTGTGAAAGTGTCAGATCTCTTGGAACTGGAGTTACAGACCGTTGTGAGCTGCCATGGTGCTGGGAATTGAATCTGGGTCCTTTGGAAGAACAGATAGCGCTCTTAAATAATGAACCATCTCTCTCGCCCCGAATGCCAGTATCTTAATGTGGGGAGTGGGGTTGGGCGGATATGCACATGAATGTGCTGGTACATGTGCCCATGTACATGGAGCCAGAGATAGGCGGTATGTTTCTTCTGTCGCTCTGCAGTGAAGCTCACTGTGTGGGCTAAGCTGGCTGAGCAGGGAGATCTCTGGAGCGCATTGTCTTTGGCACCGATGTTCCAGTTACAGGCATGCCCAGCCATGCGTGTCTTATTATGTGGGTGCTGGAGTTCTATCTCTGTGCTCTCACCTTCTGTGTCATGTCCCAGCCCGTGAGACTAATTCAGTAACTCATTTTCTTTAAACTTACATGAAATAATATTTCAATGTGATAGCAATATAAAAATATGTGATTTTTGTGTCTTACTATATCTTTGAAATTCTTGGACTAGCCACATTTAAAGTGCTCAGTACCCACAGGTAGCTTACATTATCATATATAATATGCAAGCCTTTTTAAACTGCACACTTGAGATGGACTTTTTTTTTTTTTACAGGGTCTGTGTTATAGCTGATATTAAAGATATTAAAGACAATAAGGTCACTGCTGGGTTTTTGTCTCAGTGTGCTGTGCTAAAATCATCCTTTAGTGAATTGTGTGAACTCATAGAAAATCCGTTTCACTTCCACTCAGGATGTGTCTAGTCCGAATGAAGCAGGAAGGCCGGACTGGAAAGTACATGTGCCGGGTCATAGTTCATTTCATGTGGGAAGATGTGGAGCAGCGAGGCAGAGTCATGGGGGTAAGTGCTCGACTCCAGGTGCTGGTCCTGGACAACTGTGATAAGGAATGTCTGCCCTGAGGCTGGGGGCTTTCTGCTTTAGAGCGGCGCTGCCTTCGGATCTCTGTGAAATGCTGTCTAACATCAAAGAGGCAGTTCGGCTATAGTCAGGGTTTTTGTCTCTTGGAAGCCTGACATACCAGGGATACTTTATGGGTTTGTGCACATTGTTGTGGTTTGTTGGTATGAGGACATCTTGTATACAGAAGTAGATAGAAGTCTGGTGATGGGCAATGTGGAGTGGGGAACCAGACAGTAATCTAGGTTAAGGATGCTGCCTTTGATAATAATTCAGTATTTGAATTAGTTCCCCTTTTAAGTTAATTCTTTGGTTGATTGGTTGTCTTTTTGTTTGTTGTTTTTGGAGACAAGGACTCATGTACCTTACTGAACTGATTCTCCTGCCTCTGCACTTTCTAAGTGCTAGGCTTATAGGCACCACCATCATGCCCCACTCTTTGAGTTAGATAGTGGTAGGGGCCTATGGTCCTCAGTAACTAAGGAACCTAGAGGATTTTGGTAAAATATCCGTGGAAAATCAATATAGTAGTAAATTCAAGAAGAATAGGGAGCGTGCGAGTGTGTGCACCTGACTCTGCATATGAGTTTGCTGTGTGTATAAAATGACTCTGCTAGCTATAGAAAATATGTAGTAGTGGGTTTTATGCACGTGTGTGTGTGTGTTTTATACATGATCGCATTCTTTGTGTACTTTGACACACTCACATTATGTTTTGGAGGTCTAACCGTGCTGAGTGGGTATTCAGTCATGGCGGACTTTACTATTGTGCCCATTTTCACAGACTCTGTTGTCTGTTAATGCCATGTACTTTGTATAAAATTGCAACCTTTGAGACTTATGCTGTGCACATAGGTGATGGTTTCCTGAATTTAGGAACCTGAGTGGAGGGTGTCTCATGTCTTTGAAGGAACCGTCATGATGGAGGCACCGTAAACCTGGATTTGCCTTTAGGTATCTTTATGGACATTTGCATGACATTCAGTGGGACATCATGCCATTCACATTTCTGTTCATTCTAAGAAAATGAAACATCAGTTGTACCTGCTGTCGTCACTGGCTGCCTTAAAGTCATGGTTGAGATCTGTGTGTGTGTATGTGTGTGTGTTCTTGAGTGGATGTGTGCCACATATATGCAGGAGCTCAAAGTGGTCAGAAGAGGGTGTTCGATCCCTCCCCTCCCCTTGGGAGCCACCCTGTGGGTGCTGGAACTGAACCCAGATCCTCTTCAAGAGCAAGTGATGCCCTTAACCACTGAGCCATCTCTCTGGCCCCTTCCTGAGCTCCTTCTATAACTGTCCTCGTTGCCTCTTGTTTCCTTCCTCCCACCGCCATGCCCGCTGGCTTTCTTTGCACTCCAGGGGGGAGGTCAGCAGACCAAGCAGCTCATACAGCTGGGTTTTCTAAGTCTTCAAGTGTTTACTGCTCGACTCTGTGGCGGCACACATTGGACTTCGGCTGGTGTTGGCATCTCAGATCAGCCTACTAATGATGGCCAGGAATAGCCTTTGGCCAGCCAGAGCCCGTGCTGACCGCCAGGTGCTGCGTTAGTGGCTCTTCATTAGATGAACCTGTTTTGCTTATCTGTTGACGGAGCCCTGCTGGCGGAGGGGCTGCTACAGCATGTGAGCCACAGCTGTCCTATCCCAAATGGCCTAATCATCCAGAAATTGCTGACTACTCGACCACAGGAATTTTCCCATCACACCCTCTCCCCCAGATTTTCTCTTCCATCTACAATAGCAGTCAACACTTGGAGCCTTCTCTGAAGCTCCGTGTGTCATCTCCCCCTAGTCCATTGTAAGCTTTATGAAAGCAGGAAAATGTCTTCTATTTTTTTTTTTTTCTTACGTAGTAACATCAAATGGTCAAATGGATAAATAGAATGAATTGAATGATACATTAAACTTGAGCCTTTGGTATATTCCATTGGTTGGGTGGTTGGTTTGAGATGGGGTGTTATTGTATATGGCTCTGGCTGACCTAGAACGCACCATGTAGACCAGGCTGGTGCCACAGTCACAGAGCTCCCAAGTACTGGGACCAAGGGTGTCACCACCATGTTGGTATATTGTTTTAAGATAACTTATTAGATAAATCATCCTTGACTGAAATTTAATTTTCCCCTCTATTTGTCCATTTGGACTGTTGTAGATAGTGTGCCACCTTATAGAGGAGTATAGGCCTCTATACAGTTCATCCGGGATCTTGAGAAAGAGCAAATGAGAGTCAGCAAGTTTCTGACCAGGGCCAGAGAATCTACTTTCTCTCCCTCCCTCTCCTTCCTTTCCTCCTTCCTTCCTCTTTCTTTGGCTCTCCCTCCCTCTGTGTCTCTTTTGCAGTGTAGTCCAGGCTGGCCTTGAACTCACTATGTAACCCAGAATGACCTTAAACTTCTGAGTCTCTTGCCTCCACCTCCAAAATGCTGAGATTGTGGGTGTGCACCATCCCTTGTTTTATGTTGTTCTGGGAATGAATTTGGCTGGACAAGCACCCTACCAGCTCAGCCACAGCCTCGGTCCTTTGAGTTTTTTCTCACCCCTACCTCATTCTTTCACAGGATCTCATGTAACCTAGATTGACCTTGAACTCACTGTGAGTGTCTACTTTTCTAGCATGTTTCTAGGTTATGCCTGTGTTGGTAGAATGGGGGAGGTGGCAACCACACTTTAAATGGCATGATGTTAGTGACTCTCCTACTATTGGTTCCCAGATTCCCTTCATGCAGAGAAATGCCCAAGCTGCTGGCTTCGTTACAAACCATAGTGAATGATAGTGTTTTTAAAATAGCAATTTAGAAGAACTGGGGCCTTACTGTTCTTGCTTTTTATTGTATTTGACACAAAATCCTCCTCCTAACTTGATGATATAGACAGACACCTTTTCTATAGGAAAGACAGTTGTATATTAACCCCTTGTCATCTGTGAATGTGTGCAGGTAAGGCGCTCTCAGCCTGTTAGTAAGTACACTGCTTGCAGCAGAGGTACATGGGACTTGAGGAGAGCAGTAGGTGGAACGAAGGGTCTGGCCTGGCTGTCCCACAATGGGCAGGTATTGCCTGTGCTTTGGTTGACACAGAAGCAAGTCCAGCTGCTAGCTATGTGGCCGCCAAGTTTCTCTTCAGCTTTGAAAAAGCCCAGATCTAAAGGTGGTAATTTGCAAATCTTTCTGTGTTATTTGGCGTCCCAGGTATACCTCTGTATGAAAAGTTGTAGAAAAAGTAAAATTATAAAGCCAGTCAGTGTTGTGGTGGGTTTTCTCATGCCAAAGAATTCTTAGAAGCCATTACTTTGAGTGGGTGGGTGTGGCAAAGATCCAGAGCCCAAAGCGCCTCTTGCAAACTGATGACGAATCAGAAATTTTAATCAAGAATTCCTTTGAAACTTGAATTCCTATCAAGGGCTCATTTGGCATTTGAGTTCTGGTCTCATGCAAGAGAGAAACTTTACTTTTCATCAGCTTCTCAGAAGCCCAACTGTTGTAGCACATGGCACAGACTCATGTGTCATTGGTGAGGCCAGTACAAAAAGCAACTGCTAAATTTGAGGTTACAAAAATCACATCAATAATTTTAGTGTTCTGACTTTTTAAAAGAAAAAAAAGCCAATATTTGGGATTTAAACATATAAATTAGCTGTGGAAATAAAGTTCATTATATCACCTCATCTGGTCTTGTTTTATTTCATTAACTGGTTCTTAAAAACCTTTGTGAGCTGAGCTGCAGCTGAAGAGGTTGGAGACCATTTTTCCTTGGGCCCTTGCCACACTCCTGAGTGTTGGTAGGAGTAAGAACTGGGCTCTGACACAGCTGTAAAAACAGACAGCCCTTTGGCCTCAGCACTTTCTCCTGCTGCAGGCGGATTTCAGATGTAAATTTCACCCTGCCTCTCCTGCTAATGAAGTAAGTTTCTTTTGCTGGGTTTGCACCAGGTGTGTCCAGTCTTGGGGCTAACTGGGTGCTTTACTTAATTTTTCCATTTGTGATATTTCAACCAAACTTCAAAAACAAACAAGAATTAGCTCAAGGCAGTGGCTGGGAGTGTTAATGGTAACCTTAGGCTGGTGAAGGGACTTCCTGTCAGTTCTGCGCTGCCAGACATCTCCACCTTAGGGCTCACAATGAGCAGGTTTCAGCTTTCTGAGCCAAGGTGGAAAGGGTGGAGATGGGCTGTAGTTAAGGAATTACAATTTATTCTCATCAGTGGCTCCTACACGCAGGTCACCTCAGTGAGACTTCAGATAGATGGCTTCGTGCTGATAGTATTCCAGAGTTAGAGTAAACCTCCTGTCACTTCCTGGTCCCTACTCTGCGTCAGAGCGGCTCGATGAGGCGGTGCAGAGGGAGGAGCTGGTAGAGAGTTCTCTGGTGGACCTCTGCCTTGTTTGTCAGACCCAGTGTTGTGCCTAGCAATGTCCTCTCTTGTCACGCTCTGTAGTCTGTCAGTGCCCAGCTCATTTCTCACAATGCTTCTTGAGGCGTAAGCACATGAAGCTTCTAGCACACATGCCTGGCATTTACTAAGCACTCGGCGAGGTTCACATGCCATTCTTGCTTCACATGCTCATCCCTCCTTGCTGTTCCTGTCTTGGGTCTTTTCCTCATTCAGTGTGTACACCTAGGTTGTCCTCATACTTCATCTGCACTGCCCTGGCCAATCTGGGACCAGTCCACTTCCCCATCGCTGTAAGTGCCATAATAATTTATGTAGCCTTCTTTGGGTTTTTACTCTTTCTCTCTTATGTCATGGTGGACTATCTTCTAGATGAATTCCTGAGAGTCAGGGCCATATGTATCTCTCTTTGTAATCTCCAGAGTGCTTACAGTTGCCTCTTGGCTAAATGGTGACTATCTGAAAAAGCCAGTTCTGGAAGCCTGGGGCAGATGTTGGGGAAAGTGGGGGAAGGAGATACCTTTTCATTATGAGGACATTTGTCCGCTGTGTTAGTTTTCAATATTGGGAGGAAAATTGATTTCCTCTGCTGTCAGTTTTTAGAAATTACATTGATCTGTGTGAGCGCCTGTGCACCTGGTACAGGTGTGCGCGTGCCACTGTATGTGTGTGTGGTCAGAGCACAACCTCCAGGGTTCCGCTCTCCTACCATGTGGCCCATGAGGAACCGACCCAGGTTCTTTGGCAGCAAGCGCGCTTCCTGCTGAGCCACCTTACCAGTCCCCTACGGTCAGTTTTTATGTTTCTGTTTCCTATTGGAATTGATTGATTTTTAAACCCTGCTTATAAGAGGGCATTTTATGTTTCAGAAGTGAGATTTGGATATTAGCAAAGGCAAATAGCCCTTCCCCCATGCTTTTCCTCCCTATAAAGATTTCCAGAACGGGCTAGGGATGCAATTCTGTGGTAGAATGCTTGCCTGGCATTCATGTGGGTTTACCCATAATCTCTAGTACTTAAAATAAAGGGAAAACCTCTTAAACTCCCAGTTTACTGTCCTGTGCTTTGCATCTCAAGGTCAGCATTAAAACTCAGCATCAAGGGTTTTGAAAGGTAAGAACAGTTTTAACGATAGCTTTTATAATCATAAATATGAATGTGTGAGTGTAAATAAAGAAACCTTTTGGGCTAGAGGCCACGAAGATAAAAATACATGTTTGTTCTTAGATATCAGTAGCTCCCTTGAAGGTTTTTAAATGGCCTGAGCTATTAGAATTGCATATTCAGTTATTAGGAAAACTAATTATTAGAATAAAACTAAGTTATTAGAATAACACTAAGTTATTAGGAGAAAGATAAATTTCTTAGATTTTAAAAGTGTGTGTGTGTGTGTGTGTGTGTGTGTGTGTGTTACTAAAACTACAGTAACAGGTGGTTGTGCGCTCCTGACATAATGCTGGGAACTGAACTCAGCTCCTTTAGAAGGGCAGAGACACTTTTAACTGCTGAGCCATCTCTTTAGCCTCAGGGCTACATTCTTAGAAGGCAAAGTAGTTTTTTTCACTGGGGATTGGCCCACAATTTTGAGCTGTTTCACAGATAGTACCTACCACTAGAGATACTCCCTCTGTCCATAGAGTGTCTAAGGGAGCATTCAAGTGGGTTTTCGGGCAGTTTGCTAGCTGACTTGGCACCGGCACCCAGAACCCAGAATTCTGGGTTTGATGGCTCAATCGATTGTCCTTCTGAGTGGCTCTCTGATTCATGGCCCCCACCTCACCTCACCCCTACCCCGAGTGCTGGGGATCCGATCTCGTGCCTTGGGCATGCTGGGTGAGTCTGTCATTCATCCAGGTCCTCAGCCTTCCTTTTTCTTTTTGTTTTTAGAGCAGGGTCTTACTAAGTTGCCTGGTTAGACCTTCCACTTTGATCCCCCTGCCTCAGCCTCTGCAGGAGCATATACCACCAGACTTGCCTGGATCCACTTCATTTTACCAGGAGTCCTTGAGAGAAGATTGCTCAGCTTTTCTGTATTTGAAATGAATTGCAGCATGAAACTCCCTGTGTGCTTGGCCATTTGTCTCCAGTGCCATTTTTACCTTCGGTACAGATTGTGGGTTTCCTGAGGTCTTAGTATTTCTAAAGCATCAGAAATGGAGCTTGAATATAATAGGCATTCAGCAAACATTTATCCACCAAGAGGGTAAAAAACCAAACCAAACCTGGATTTGCTCCTTTTGTTGTTTTCAATTCATTGCAATAATTTTCTTTTAGATTACATTTATTTAGTTGGATGCCCTACTTCCTAGAATTTCTGTAAAGGAACAGTGGCCTTATTCTAGTTTTCAAAGGCCTTGCTGGGGGCGAGTGAGAAGATGGACGGCTCAGCAGGTGAGGGTACTTGGTGCCAAGCCACACAGCTTGAATTCTAACCCTAAGACTCATGTGATGGACGAAGAGAAGCCGTCCACAGTTGTCCTTACCTCCATATGGAGGTCACGATAGACACATGCACCCCAGCACCTGGGAGCGGGGGCGGTGCTTGTCTACCAACCTCATACTCTGCAGGTACCTCTCCTTTGGTGTTCCTCACGCTGAATGCTCCTAGCGCAGCTCTCCTTCCAGGGGGCCAGGCTTCCCCTCCAAACCTTGTTTCTTCTGCCTGCTTTCATTTGCTATCCCCTGCTCCATAGTTACAACACGCTGAGAGGTGAGTGCGTGGTGGACGTGGGAGCGACGGATACAGCTAGCCAGAGTCATTCTCCAGCTCACCTTTCAGGAGCTGCCAATGCTCCTTCCAAATAAGTCTCACTGTCAGGAGTCGGAGGACAAACAGCTCTGTGAACCATCCTTCCTGTCTCACTGCTGATGTCACCACCATTAACTGAGCCTCCTAAGCTGAATTCTTAGTCATCCCCGACTGCCTCGGTCTCTGTGTCTACTTGGCTTGTTGGTTACATGCTTCACATATCTCCTCGTCTTACTCTCACTGATCCATTGCCTCACTTCAGGCATCATCTCTGCTTTATTGCAAGTCACTTCTGAAGGAATTCTTGGCTGTTCCCATTCCAGGCAGCCCTCCTACCATATGATTGCCAGAGGCCTTCTTTCTAAGTCCTGCATCTGATCATGGTCCTCTCATGCTAGAAACCTCTGAGTGCTTTCATTGCACAGGGGAGTTAAATCTTGGCAGTGTGTATAGAACCTTATGTAGGCGTATAAGCCAATGTGGTTTATGTTTTTTTTTTTTTTCTTTTCTTTCTTTTCTTTTTTTTTCCCCCCTCAATATGTTGCCCTGGCTATCTTGGAACTTGCTGTGTAGACCAGGCTGGCTTCAAACTCAGAGAAATCCTCCTGCCTCTGCTTTCTGAGTGCTGTCGTTTTAAAAATAAAACATTGAACTGTTTAGACATTTCTAAAATATTAAAATGCTTAAATTTTTATTTTTAGTTTTTAAAAATTAAAATAGATTTACATAATCCCCCTTCCTAGATCCTCTAGAATGTTTTGATAGCTACAGCTTATCAAATGATTTAACAAAAGGGGGGGTTGTTTAAACTAATTTGCTAACTGTAGGTGCTGGGGATCTGAACTCAGGTCCATTTGCTTGGATGACAAGCATTTTACTGAGCCATCTGTACAGATCTTTACAGACTGGCCCCTGTATAGATCTTTAAAAAAAAAAAAAGATAGGTTTTAAAATTTTATTTTGTATATATTTTACCTGTATGTATGCCTGAACACCATGTTTGTGCCTGGTGCCTGAGTGGCCAAAACAGGACATCAGATCTGGACCTGGAGTTGCACTTGGTTGTGAGCCTCTGTGTGGATGCTGGGAACTGAACCTAGGAACTCTGTAGGAGCAGGCGTGGTCTTAATCTGCTAAGCCATCTCTCTAGCGCCCTCTGTACAGATTTTTGAGCTAGAACATTCTATGGTGTGCCCTAATTGATGTATGCAAGTCATTCAAGTCGCATGGACTACGGATGCTGGTGTCCCTGGTGTCAGGAGTGCTCACTCCTGTTGGATGAGCATAGGCACTTGGTTGTATCATTATCTTCTGGGTAATAGTCTTCTCTGATCATACCTGGGTTCATGTTCTGTGGCTCTTCTCCTTACCACCACCATCAACAACAAAAGATTCATTATTCTCTCCCTGCCCGGCCTCATGGGTTCTGTGGTTATACTCTGAATCTGCTTTATAGGGAAAATGAGCCTCAGGCTGTTAGACTGGAGAGTGAGAGCCTGGGAGATTCTTTAACTCTGATTTTTCAACCCACAAGGATTGTGTTTATTGTTGCTTAAATACCCTTCCCATTTCTGTGTCAAGGAAACTGAGGTTCAGTAATGTTCAGTGCCTTGCTCCAGAACGTACAGTTGGAACACATTATCATGAGGCCCACAGCTGTGGCATTCCTACTTTGAGGATTCCCAGATACCATCCCCCAAATTCCACCTCCTCATCTGTCTTGTTACCAAAGATCTAGAGAGTGGCTTGCCTTGAATCTGGAAATACCTGTCTCTTAGACAGACTCAAGCCTGACGTCCCCTTTTATTTGGAATTTCAAATCCAGCTCAGCAGAGGCTTTCTGCCCAGAACTAATAGAGGTTAAGGGGAGAAAAGACAGTGTGGATGCCAGGGATCATCATGATATGGCTTTGTTCTTTCCCGGCACTTAGAGTTTGATGTCTCCACATCATGTGAATTTGCCTGTGAATTTGCCTCGGTTGATCTTACAATTATTTTTCAGCGACTCCTCAGTTATGTTTTTTTTAAGAGGAGCAGAACAGGGAGGCTGAACATCGGCTTGAGAGGCTGGCCAGGAGACTAACAAAGGCAGTATTATGCTGCCCATGGCAAAGCCAATAAATGAGTTCAAGAGACACCTAGATGTGTTTCTAGAGGAGGGCATGAGGGGGAGAGGTCTGGTGGAGAGGCAGAAAGTGAGATTAAGATAAATTAAAATGGGGCCAGCTTGCTGGATAAGGGGACCACCTCTTCCTGTTCCTGCTGTGTTTCAGATTTCTTGTTCTGCGTAGTTGAAAAGTTAAAAACTAGTCTGTACCCTGTGCCTTATGGTCACCTTTTCAGATCCTTCCTCCTTAGGAAAAGAAGTTTGTCCCAAGGCTATTTCAGTATGTGCTTGGATGCTAAACCTGTTGGATGTTGTGGGAATCTTAGACTCCAACCTGGGCTAACTGGTCAAAGAGTCTCAGGTTTCTGTTCCCACACTTGAAGCCTCAGCTTCAGGGGATTTGTTAAGAATCAGCTCAATTAGCTGGGAGAGGCACAGGCCTGTAATCCCAGCACCCAGGAGGCAGAGGCAGGTCGATCTCTGGGAGCTCAAGGCCAGCTTTTTCTACAGAGCAAGTTTTAGGACAGCAAGGGCTACACAAGGAAACCATCTGTCTGTCGGTCAGATAGCGCTCCACCCTCACGATATAGATGAGAGAACCAGAGACCAGGGAGGCTAGTGTATTTATTTCTGATAGCAGCTATAGCTTTAATTATCACAAACTTGGTGGCCTGAAACAACAGAAATTTTTTCTCTCATAGTTCTAGACTCTAGACCCTAGAGGAAATAATTTCCCTGAACCAAGATTAAAATGGTAAACCTCTGTTCTTTCTGGTGGCTCTGTAGGGGAGTCTATTCCTTACCCTTCTGGCCTCTGATGGCTGCCAACATTCCTTGACTTGTGTCTGCCTCTTTTCTCTAGTTCAAATCTCCCTCATCCCCTCTCTCGTAAGGCTATAGAGGATGCATTCAGGGCCCTTCCAGATATTTTAACTGACTTCCACATCTTAAAAATCTTAATGGTGAGACAGGCGATGGTGGTGCACACCTTTTATCCCAGCACTCAGAGAGGCAGAAGCAGGTGGAACTCTTTGAGTTCAAGGCCAGACTGGTCTATAGAGTGAGTTCCAGGACAGCCAACGCTACACAGAGAAACACTATCTGGTAAAACAAAAACAAAAAGCAAACAAACAAAAGAGTCATAAACATGTGTACAAATTTATCTATTCATTTATTTTCTATATGAAGTAACATTCTCAGGTTCCATGACTGAGGATGCAGGTGTCTTTTGGAAGACTGTTATTCATGTAGGTAACTTAACCAAGTATGCATGAAAACCCTAAAACGTCCCAAACTTAGTCGCCAAGGTCTCCATCAGCCTCCCAGGTGCTGCGGTTTTTACATAAGCTTCCCCCCCCAGTCCTGCTCTGATCACTGCTTTGTGCTTCCTGAAAAGGTCAGGATAGAGCTATAGGTCTAGTGTTGGCAGCAAGTTAACTGCTACCGTTTCCAGAGCTCATGTCTTGTGGAACTGGCGCAACTGGTCCTTACACACTTCGGTTTAGTGCTCCTGGCTCCTCCAATTAGGTTGGTAGCTCCTAGGATGAGAAATTTCATTTTTTCATTAAGTAAAAAAAGGATACAATTCTTCCAATGATCTACATTTTAAATGTGGTGGGGTTTTGTTTTGGTTTGGTTTTGGCTGATGAGATGCCTTACCCACTAAACCTGATGACCTGAAGTTTGATCCCAGGAACATACTGTCTAATCTCAGAACATTCCCATCACCTCAGAAAGAACCCCTGCACCCATTTTCTCCACTACTCTACCCCCTTACCATCTCTTTGGGTTTACCTACCTATTCTGAGATTGAATCACCAAAATAACGTAGTATTTAGCCTTTGGTGTTTGGCTTTTTTTTATTGAGTGTCTTTTCAAGGCCTGTTTATGTTGTAGCATGCTTATTTTCTCTCTCTCTTTTTGAATAGTCTGTTCACATTGTATTATACGTTGGATATTTGGATTAAGTTTTTTCTCTCTTGGGATTCACTGTGTTCAGTGGTGTCTGCCAGCTTTAGTGGGACCCCGATATTGTTGTATCAAGTGATTCTAATTCCTAGAGTGCTATCTATAGTTTGTTTATAGGTTATTTTTGTCTTTAATTACATGACTGTGTGTATGTACGCTTGAGTGTAGTACACACTGGAGAGGCCAGAAGAAGGTACCAGATCCTCCTGGAGTTGGAGTTACAGATGTTTGTGAGTTGCTAGACATGGGTCCTGGGAATCAAAGTTTGGTCTTCGTCAAGAGCAGTACGCACGCATTCTTTACTTTTGAGCCATTTCTGCAACTCTCTCTCTCTCTTTTTTTTTTTTTGTTTGGTTTTGTTTTTTGAAGTAACATTCTTACTTTTAATGCAGTTTTAATCACATTTCTCATCCTACTGGCAAATGAACAGTTATACCATTTCAGGCTAATGAAGGAGTAGTATGAGTGGGCAGTGTAAAGGAAGGAGCTCTAGCTAGCCTGGACACTCTCCGGATGCAACTGAGTAAGTCAAGTCTCTGAGAGGTGAGCTAACCAATCTCCACGTTCTTTTCCAAACTCAGTATTCTGCAACTGAGAAGACTAAAACACTCGCCTTGTGTTAAGTTCCAGAGCTTGTGTCTGTTTTTTTTTTTTTTCCTTTTTAAATAACAGCAGTTCATCAGGCACAAAATTTTATCTATCTATCTATCTATCTATCTATCTATCTATCTATCTATCTATCTATCTTATTGTGACCTCCTAGCTTCCAGCTACTACAGATACAAGGATGACAAAGACTTCTTAGTCTAACAGAGTAAAAACATAAACATAATTATAATATTGAGAAATTATAATGTTGAAATGGCTGAGAATGCCAGAAGAGAAGAGCTCAGGGCAGATGACCTTTAGGATGGCTGCAATGTTTGACTTCATTTGAGAGCCTTATTCCTTTTCCCGTGGTGGTGAACATGGGTTCCTTTTAGCTCTATTTTGATCCTTCTGCATGTCTGATGTTTACAGATTCATTGACTCAAGGGTCTGTAAAATACTCTATTTTGTCCTGAGTACTGACCACACACAAACCCTCTTCCTTGTTTTGGGTTTTGTTGTTTGTCTTGAGACAGGGTCTCTTTCTGTATTCCTGGCTAATCTAGAACTCTCTGTGTAGACCAGACTGGCCTCAAACTTAGAGTGCTTCAGACGCAGTTTCTGAGTAAGGAAATCCACTGAATACCTGAGGAGTCTTGGTTAGATCTCAGTTTTCTCCATACGATTAGCTTGGTTTGGGCTTCCCCAGATGCTCTCTTGTGTCTGTCTCTAAGTGTTTTAGTTACGTACAGATGCCAGCAGTCTGACATTGTATAATATGAACACCACAGCCCAAACTAAAATTTTAACATCTGATTAGAAATATATATGAAGACCAGGCTGGTGGGCTGGTGCCGTTGGGTAAAGGCACTTGCTACCAGGCTTAACGACCTGAGTTCTGTCCCTGGATCCCACATGGTGGAAGGGGAGAGCCTATGCCTCAGGTTGTCCTCTGACCTCCACATGCATACACACTCTCAAAAAAAGTGGGGGGGAGATACTTTTTTTTTACTTTGAAAAAGAAATATATATGGAAGGCTTTGTTTTCTGCTGCCCCCTTCCCAGCCCCCAGCCTTCAGGAGGGGTCATTGTACAGCTCTTTCCATGGTCACTGTTCTCTTCACTTTTACTGGAGGGCAAAACTAGGGCAGAGAAATAATTTTTATTCACTTCTGAAAGGTTACAGTAATAAAGAAACTCTTGTTAACATCAGAGAACGTTGCAGCCAAGAGTTTTCACAGTCTGGCATTGTTTATTTTACATGTAATTTGGAACCTTCTGCACTCTTAAAATATTGGCACAAAAATGTTTTAACTCTTGCAGTACTTCACTGGAGGCAACAGCTGTGTGGTGTCAGAGGGGCAGCAGGGCTCTGGAGAGCCATTCACCCTCTTCCTGCTGGTGAGAGAAATGGTGTGTGTGTGTGTGTGTGTGTGTGTGTGTGTGTGTGTGTGTGTGATGTAGGAGCCAGACTGTTTGCCAGGTAGTTTGCAGATCTTGCCGTCCCATTTATCTCTCCCTACAGATGAGCTCAGGGGAGCCTTGAATGCATCCATGACTTATAACTGAAGTGAACTAAGGAAAAGGAGCAAAGCATTTGTCTGTGGCCACTATAGAGTCACAGGCCAGATCTGACCATCTCAAAACCTCTGCCTTTTAGCCATCATATATACAGTGTAAGTACTTATAGAGCAAATGGACCGTGTATGTCCATGGCTACATGAACTCCTCCTAAGGTTGATTACATAACAAGCTGCTGGGTGACAATGGGCTGGGTCCACCGAAGGCTTTACTTCCTATTTTCTTAGGTTGAGAGTAAGATTTTAAGACAATTATAGAAGGACATTAGGGGTTAAATTGAGGAGAAGCGTTAGTGTGGCTGGGGCCTAGCCAGCTAGGCTTCCTTAGCTCCATGCTCAACTTGCTCTCACAGTATGGAGGGCCTTCTTCCTCCTCCATCTGCCTTTATTAGGACTCAGCAGTCTCCATGACTGGCCATGGCTTTTGGTAGTCTTTCTGGATCAGGGACTGTGGCCTGCTTCTCTCTTTCCTCTAAGTCTCGCGTTTTCTTTCTTGGCTTCCAGAATAGAGCTTTTGCAAAATAGACAGAGCTTATAGCTATTAGGCAAGTTCTACAGCACCGCCACCAGGCTGTGGCCTTCTTCAGGAATCACCAACAAACGGTCTGTGTGCGCCTGCTGTCTATCTGTCTGTGGTGTAGGCAATGGGTGCTGAAAAGCCCAGAGGCGAGCTTCCAGGCACCTTGCAGCTCCTTGACTTCCATCTCAAGAAGGATCTGGGTCCTAATTATGTCACTGCCCCGGGTGACCCTTGGCAAATCTCTTTATTTACCTCTTCTTGCCTTCATTCCTTCTTTTATTAGTCACACATTGCTGAGTGACTTAAACGGTATAACTTAGTACAGTGCTTAGTGCTTAGAACATCTTAGGCCCTGGTAAACGGGAGCTCTCCAGGCTGTATATGGGCCTTGTCAGTAGCATTCCACACGAACACAAACAAAGGGGAATGTGTGCGCATCTGCCTTTCGCCACTGCACTGTGGTGTTCTAGAGGACAGAGATCCTGTCTTTGTGGGGGATGGAGGCAGTGTTTCTAGTCTTTGTAATTCTGTCAGGAGGCCTGGATGGGCACATCACATAGATTCACTCGGCTCACTCTCTTAGCATGGCTTGGGCCTAGCATGGTGGGCACAAATGCTTTAGTTTCTACATTTATACTTGGGGAAATAGTAGCCTCTTATTTTGGAGCTTTTGAGGACAATTTAATACAAAATGTGTGGTGTTTGGAGCCCTTTGAAAGGGAGGGTCCTGGGGAAATTAATGGTGTTTTTGCTGTTCTTGGGAAAGCCCTTCGTGGTTCTCGGTGAATAAATTATTTGGAGTGAGTTTTCTAACACCTCCTACTCGGCTGTTCACTGTGGCTTTTTTTTTTTTTTTTTAATAACTGTCTGCTGTAATGCTTTTTTTGCTCATGACTTATAAAGATATATAGTTTTGGTGCTGGACTTTTGACCCCTGCCTGCTCCCAGGAGAGACGTTTCTATCAGAATAATAAAAGGTGTAAACTATCTGTCGCCCCTTTTCTGGGCCATGAGCTTGTGAATGGCTAGGGCAAGGGATAAAAGATGATTCCTCCTGAGTATTCAGTGGCTTTCTGTCCCCACTCCCCTCCTTTTCAACCCTGTCCTGTGCCCTTTGCTGAGGTCTCTGGATTTCAAATAAGCCATTGTCTTTGGCATCTTAAGTAGATATGCAGAGCTTTCTACTTTCTCTTTTAGAAACAGGAGCTTTCAATTGTCCCTCTTGCTTTAGGTCCCAAACTGAGTGGCTTGCCAAAGGAAGCCTCTCGCTAGAGAAAGGAGGGCTGCCCTTGTCCTGTCTCATCCAGCTTGGTACCTGCAGGGGCCTGCCATTCTTGGGAGGCTTTGGCTTCTTATGCACCATCCCTCTCTGTTCCAGATTCCCTATGCCACCAGGAAGCGTTCATTTGGCCTGGGAGCATGGATCAGTCGGTAAAGTGCTTGTCACACAAGTTTAAACCCCCAGCATCCAGAGAAAAAGCTGGGCACATCAGCAAGTCGCTGTGATCCTAATACTAGGAAGGAAGAGGCAGAGGATCTGTGAGGTTTACTGTCCACCAGTGTGGCCAGTTGGTAACCGAGAGACCCTGCCTCAAAAATGAAACAAGATAAACAAATAAAGCAGAACAGAAACACAAGATGGAGAGCAATTAAGGCAGCTGCCATTGCGCTCTGTAGTGGCCCGTGCTCTTACTTGCTGCTCCCCCTAGCTGCTTTCATTATTCACTCAGGGTATGAGGATTCTCCCACACAGCTGGCGTGGTGACCAATGCCTCTAATTCCAGCCATCATTTGGGAGATGGAGGCAAGAGGATCAGGAATTCCAAGTCATTCTCCACTACATGTTGAATTCCAGATCAGCCTGTTTATATGAGACCCTGTCTCAAAAACACGCAAAAAAAAAAAAAAAAAAAAAATGGTTTCATTTATGTCTTGAAGGAACATCTTTGTCTGATCCTTACCACATGCTAATCCCTAAATACTGTCAGCTGAAAGTGCTTCAGGGAGAAGTGACTTACACAGCTTACAAGCTTTTTAAAGCCAGGAAGATGAATGGATCTCTTCCTGGGTTCAGGTCCAAACTAAATAGATAAACAAGAAAGATAAGAGCTCACCTGCTGTTTTGTTTTGCTTCTTCAGCAGGCTTTCTAGAGAAGCTGTCCTAGGGCAGGCAGAGAGTGAATAGAGGAGGATGGGGTGGGTGTTAAGGGTGAGACAGGGAAGTACAGGCCCTTCCCTCCTGGTGAGTGAGTTTGCACAAGCCAAACTGTTTGTGTTCAAACGCTGCTGCTGGCCTCCGGCCATGTGGCGGAGGTCAAGGTGCATGACCTCTTTTGCTTCAGTTTCCCACTCCTAAAATGGAGATAGCAGTGCTACTCTGCCTCGAGTATCGTGAATGTCAAGTGAGGTCGCATATGAGGCCCTTTAAGCATCACTAGGAGGTAGATGATTCTTTTATTATTTATTGTTAAGCATTTTTGCTTACGTGTTAATATGCTGTAATATGAGAAAAGGCAGTTAGGCATAGTGTTGATAGAAAACTGAAGCCTGCAGTGATTGTTTCTGGACTGTGGAGGTGGGGAAATGGCTACTGGGAATTAAGCTTTGCTTAGGTAAGAATGCAGTTTCTTAGTTGTTTAAATACAGATCACCAAAGAAATTTCCTTATCATATACAGCATTTTTGCCAAGCAAGGTATTGGATAAAGAACATTTATCCAACATTGGATAAAGAACCATTTAAAGAACATTTTACTTAAAAAAAAAAAAAAAAAAGATAGGGTACTGGAGAGATGGCTCAGAGGTTAAGAGCATTGGCTGCTCTTGCAGAGGACCTGGGTTCGATTCCCACCACCCAAACAGTGGCTCACAGTCACTGCAACTCCTGTTCCAAAGAGTCTGGTGCCCTCTTCTGACCCCCACAGGAACCAGACACACGTTTGGCGAACAGACATACAGGCAGGCAAAACATTCATACAATGAGAAATCAATAAATATATAGATATTTAACAAGACTCTTTAGAAAGGGATCCATTCTTGAATCTCACAGATCAAGTGGCAGCTCCATTTTAAAGACATCCAAAGCATGTTCCTCCATCACTCTGGGTGGGAGTGAGCTTATTTGTACACTTAGTCCAGTTTAGCCTTTCCCAGGATACTTCGATAGGATTCTCTAAGAAATCAGCTGAATGGGAAGTCTCTCTGAGCCTTAAAAGAACACTGTACCAAGTTGAAGAGGCTGGAGGCCAGAGCATCACCCAAGCCCAGGAAGGAGTTCTTGAACAAAGCAGTGAGACCTTGTCACTCACAAACAATTGGGCTGTGATAATTGGGCACGTCGCTTGAGCTCCCTGGACCTTTGTCTCCTCACTTGTGCACTGGGGAATGACCTCTTCCTCACATTACCTTTGGGTTGGTCACTTGGAAATTTTTAACTCCAAACAGTAAGCAGCAAGGACACAGTGGTGAAAGAAATATCCTGTGGCCAGTGGAAATGTCTGCTTTACTGTTTAGTCTGGGCCCAGGTGGAGTCACCAGTTAAATTGTGTAACTCTTCGTTGGGAACGGCCCCACTCGACTACCTGAAAAGGATGACACAGTAGGGCCCTTTTAGTAGGACAAAGAGCTAGATAGTAGCTCCTCTAAGCAAACAGAGCTATGCAGACGTCATGGATCTGTGTGAGGAGTGCTGAATGGGACAAGAACTGGGGCCAGTGACCTCAGCATTGCCGTAGGCCCTCTGTGTTACTTTCTCCAGGATCCAGTACCTTGGCTTTCTTAGTTAAGCATTCACTAAGTTTGTGATTAACTGTTTTTACCTGTTGGACCATGTTTGTGTTTTTGAAGTGGCTAATTTTGATGAGGAACAAGCATCTTGTGGTTTTTTCACTGTACCCTGTCTTCCCGTGTTTAATAAAAATCATTTAAAAAGCAAAGTTGCGCCTATAGCTCTTTACACTCATAAATGTGGTCATGAGGCCAGCCCCAGGGACAGTTAGGAGTCCGTAAGTGTCTCCAGAAACCCATGTGTGCCCTCGTTTCCCCGCTGGCCATCATCAGGTCTCGTGGCTACAGGTAGAATACAGAGGACTAGATAAATGGCACCTGTGGACTTGCAGTGAACAAGGTACCGAAAATGAAACTGGGGCTCCTAAAGCTGTGCCTGCTGTACCCCGGCCCTCCAGAGACGCCTCCTGGGCTCAAGCTAAGTACACATCTTGCTCACATTACATCTTGTCCAAGTAAGATTTTCCATTAGCACAGCATAGAAGACGTTAAGGGCACAGTTGATTGCTGAAACCCAGCAAGGCTAGTTGTCTACGCTTGGTGCTGCCAGCATTGGGAAGTCGTCAGTGTATGCTTGTGTTTGGTTGCTGCTTCCATCGTTCTTGTCTCCTGCTTTTCTTCAGTGAGGCCTCCTCCTCTGTAGGTTATGGTCTCACCCTTTCTCCATTGATTGAGAGCCTGATGCCGTGATCCTGCACTATACTGCACAGACCCTCCCCCTTTGAGGAGGGGCTCTCGTAGCCCAGGCTGGCCTTGAGCTCGTTATGTGACAGAGGCTAACTTTGAATTCTAGGTACTCCTAAGTGCTCAGATTATAGGCACGTGCCCCTGCACCAGCTGTACGTCTCTCTTCGGTGCGTTTCTTTGTCTCTGTTTCAGCTTCCATTGACTGAATTCCTTCTTTACTCTCACCTGGACTATTACACAACCTCCTTTGTGATTTCTGCCTCTGGTCCTTTGCCCAACTCTCTCCTCCATACTGCTAGAAAATAATTGTGTTCATGCAGCTTCCTTGTCTTCAGGGCCATTTACAGGCCTTTCTGCCCGCTATGATATTTGGTTTACACACACACACACACACACACACACACACACCCCACATGCATGATGGCACATGTGAAAGTCAGAATACAACTTGTGAGAGTCAGTTTTCTCCTTCTCCCGTGTGGGTCCCTGGGATTGAACACAGGTCATTGCGCTTGGTGGCAAGTGCTTTTAACCTCTGGGCCATCTTACTAGCCCCCACCAGAGGATTGTTTGGTTTTTGTTGTGGTTGTTACAAACTTTGCTCTGAAGCTGAATATGATTGCACATGCCTCTAAAACCCCAGCCCTCAAGAGGCAGAGACAGGAGGCTCGCTGAGCTTGAGGCCAGCCTGGTCTATATCTTCTTCTGAAATGACAGCACTTGTCCTCTCTGGCTTTGCTCATACCACCCTTTCTGTCTGAACATACCTGTGCACACTCTGAAGTCCAATATGAGGGACGCCTTCTCTCTGAAGCACTTAAGTCCCACACCATTGCCTTATTTTTTTAGAGATCTGTCTATCTATCTATCTATCTATCTATCTATCTATCTATCTATCTATCTATCTATCTAATCTACAGTGTCCTGCCTGCGTGTACACCTGCAGGTCAGACAAGGGCACCAGATCTTGTTATAGACGGTTGTGAGTCACTGTGTGGTTGCTGGGAATTGAACTCAGGACCTATGGAAGAGCAGCCAGTGCTCTTAACTTCAGAGTCTTCTCTCTAGCCTTTTTTTCCCCCTCCATTGCCACCATGTACATTGCCAGCCATCTGTCTGTACAGGAATGAATGGAATTATCTTTTGTTCGTACTTCAGGTTGTTGTCTTGCTCGTTGGTTCTATGTTGATTATTGGGAGGTAGTGACCCCCCTCCCCAATAAACTGTTTTTAGTTTCCAAATTTTGTATTTCACAGCAGAACACCACAAGCCTGACCAAGACATTTTTGCCCTAGTGCTTACAAGCAGGGCATAAGGCCATTCTTTAGCCCAGACAGAGGAACAAGCGCAGCCTGGGAAGGTTTTGCGTCATTTCGTAGCTCTCTCTGTTGGAGAACAGGCAGAGGTGAAAGGGTAACTGATAACACCGCAGAGTAGCAGGCTGTCTTCTTGTGTGACTCGCCGGCAGCTGTGAGAGCTCTCCCTGGTCAGAAGCTCTGCTTTGGACCCCGGGTTTCTACCGAGAGCTCCTGCAGCAGCTCCGCAAGTGCAGTGATGGAGGAGGCGCCCTTGAGACTTGTTCGACGAAGACGCTGGCTTGAGACAGGTGTGGGGTTTCACGGCCCGTGTGAGGACAGAAGCTGGGTCTCCTCCAGGATGGAGCTGTGTCTGCAGAGCGTGAGAGCAGCTGCAGCCCTGCTCTTATTCTCAGGTAGCTCCCTGGAAGTGGAACGGTGTGTGCAAGCACTGCCTCAAGATGTGTTATGGGAAAACATGGCCAGGCCAACTTCCCTGTGCTGAGCAGCACTGTCTGCCTCCCAGGGGAGCACCGTCCGATGCAGTGTGTGTTGGACTTGTGAGTGCTCCTGGAGGAAACAGAAGACCCACAGTGAGGAAAAGCAGCAAGCAAGGGAGACTTGGAAAGCTCCCCAGAAACAAGAGGGGGCACCCTGTAACATGAGGACAGTAACACTGTCTTTTGTATTATCCTCATGATTGAAGAGTAACGCACTGGAAGGTTTTAATTCAGGTTGTGGTACTTCGTAAGCATTCAACAAATGCTTGATCATCTGCTTTGAACACTGTGAGCAACAGAGCACCAGCCACGGCTCCTCTAAGCAGGTTCCCTGGAAGGTAGTGAAAGCTCACAGAGTGGAAAGGGGAGTCCTAACAACAGGCCACGGGAAGGAAAGACTCCAGGCAACTCTAGGGTCACCCAACTGTAGTGGAGTTTTATTTTTGTTCTTAGAAACAAGAATTTGGCTGGGTGGTGGCGGTGGCACACACCTTTAATCCCAGCACTCGGGAGGCAGAAGCAGGTGGGTCTCTGTGAGTTTGAGACCAGCCTGGTCTATAAGAGCGAGTCCAAGGACATCCAGGGGCTACACAGAGAAACCCTGTCTTGAAACAAAACAATGAGCGAGACAGACAAGAATTTGGTGAACCAGTTTGGGCTACGTGCCCATCTCCGGGAGGGGCCAGGGTTTCCGGATCTACAGTGTTGCAACGTACTTTGAAAGCAAAGTAGATCCTTGACATAAGGAAAGGTAGAGAGAGGAGGAAAGAACATCATCTCAGATAGGATTGGAATAAATAAGTCTCTTGGTCCTTTAAGTTTGATGAGGGAAGCGCCCTGCTAGTCTGTGAAATAACTTCTGCATGAGTCTGTTGGTTGTGTGATTGTGTCAGTCATCAGTCTCAACCTCTGTGACCTGTTCTTCACTGATACGTCCCTTTTTTTTTCTATAAAATTTATATTTAAGATGGTAAGATAAAAATAATGATAATAAAAACAAATAAAAATATACTTTAACTCAGTGCCACTCTTTCTTTCTTACCATAATTTCTGCTTTAGTATTTCATGTGTGTGAGTATTTTGCCTGCGTGTGTATCTGTATGTGCCTGGTGCCTGTGGAGGCTAAAGGAGTGCATCTGATCCCCTGAGATCGGAGTTAGCGGACCGTTAGAGCTGGGATCCTCTTCAGGTCCTCTGAAAGAGCAGCCAGTGCTCTTCACCTCTGAGCCACCTCTCAGGCCTCTGTTAATAGGTTTTTACCTTTGTATGTAATTCTTTTTTTTTTTTTTTTAATATGGCTAATATGGTTATCTTGCCACAATTCTGGTTTTGGGGAGTATAATGTTACTTTTATTTTTGCTGTGATAACACCCAACAAAAGTAACTTAGCAAGTAAAGAAGGTGAGGAAGGCGTGGCCGCCGGAGCCAGGTGCCTGACTGACTAGTCTGCTCCTGCAGCAGGAAGAAGAGTGCTGAGTGGTGGTGCTCAACTGGCTTTCTCCTTTTAGGGCCGAAGCCTGAGGTAGTGCGCACGCCCGCACGCCCACGCATGTATGCATCTACCCACATATGCACACAGAGTGAGGGTCTTCCCTCCTTAGTTAACTCACCTGGAAACTACTAGGTGATTAAAAGTCCAGGCAAGTGACAGTGAAGATTGACCATCAAAAGTGAGGGGTTTTTTTTGTTTTGGTTTGTTGGGGGGTATGTGTGTGTCTGTGTCTGTGTCTGTGTCTGTGTATCTATGTGTCTGTGTGTGTGTATGGCTGGGTATTGAACCCAGGGCTCCACTGAGCTACAGCCCTGGCCTGTGTTTTATTTGGTGACAATCAAGTTCCTCAGGGTAGCCTTGAACTCACTGTATGGCACAGGCAGCCCTTAAATTTCTGACCCTCCTGCCTGGTCTTTGCCTCCCCTCCCTGCGGTGCTTGGAGTACAAGCCTGCGGCAGCAGCCTCTCTCACCTTCCTCTGGCTTCCTGTTTCGTGATTTGAGGTTTTCACTAGACTCTGGGCTGTGCCTAGTCAACCCTCTCTTCCTTCCATTACTTGTTTATTTTGCAAATGACTCTGCCTTGACCTTGTCAAATCGTGTCTTGTTCTTGTGACAATTTCTCTGATAATTTTGAGTTGTTTCTGGTTTCCCCTATTTCCAAAGCACAGAAGTGAACAACTTTTGCTTTACGTTTGTGTGATTCTTCATGTGTAAGTGGGAGTTTGGTTGCATGCGCCACTAGTGGACAAAGTTCTAGCTGTAAGACGTAAAGAAGACCTAAACACAAAACATTATCACATCAAATAAAAGGTAACATTGTTTCCTGTCACAGACATCATCAGTACAGATTTTAAATAGAGCCCTCACAACCACTTCCTTTTGAACTCTGGGTTACACTGTTACAGGTGTTGACACCTTTGTTTGGATGAAACTCACCAAACAAGATACAATCTAAAGCTTCCAGGGTGTGTGTGTGTGTGTGTGTGTGTGTGTGTGTGTGTGTGTGTGTGTGTCTGTCTATCTGTGTGTGTCCTGACCTTAAGTATATTAAGCTGACGTTTGGTTGACTCAAGATCTTAATGTCTCTCATGAGCTACTTTTCAATGTTGTATTCAAATGCCTCGTCCACTGGATAAATGATAGTAATTTCCAAGCCCAGCCATCTGAACCATAGCCCGGGCTGGCCTCAAACTCCAGATTCTTCAGCCTCTCAGATGCTGGGATTACAAGGCATGTGCCACCGTGCCTGGCATCTTCTCTTGCTCTCAACTAGCAAAACTGGAATTTTAAGACATGGAGATAAGATGGCACCCTCTCAGTGTTCTGCAGGACGTGTTAATTGAGCTTGCTAGTTTAGCACTTGGTAGTAGCTGGTTATGTGGCCGGCTCCTGGCTTTGAATTGCTCAGAGCATATGCAGACTTGGGGGCAAGTACTTTGGAGGCTAGGTCTTTGAAGATGAGAAGGGACCAGCGTCCCTTCCACTGGTAAAGACAAGAAGATCTCCTGCTAGTGTGGGTGAGAACAGGAGAGCATGGCACGGCCGTGGAAAATGGTGGAGTTGACTCTGACCAAGCCCTAGAATGAACATGGGGAGACAAAAGGGAATGAGGTCAGGAAAATGGCCTAGGAAAATCATGAAGCCCCTTTCCGTGCTCTCGGAGGTTAAACCATGATCTCCTTCAGTCTGCGCCACAGTCCGGTCCAGTGTTAAGCAGTCACATAAACATCTTTAAGGGCTGCAGCAGTGAGAAGGGGACAGGAGCGTTGAACTGGCCTCAAATGAACTGGCATCTCTTTAAAGCCCATGGTCCTCCTTGAGAATACGCCCATTAATTAAACGTGTGCCTTTTGAGAGCCCTTTTTGCTTGTGCTCCCTGTTGGCCGTGTCATTCATTAATCTGCTGATTAGTAGCCCTGAACAGTTGCACCCCCTGTTTTTTGCATTCCCCTTTTAATATACTGAGCTGTTCCCCCGGGACATAAACTCCAGGACCCGTCCCTGGCCTGTTCATGTTTGTTTTCTTTGCCCCTTGTGCCTGCCTCTGCTATAACATTTGTAGTATGTGTTAAGTAATCCTTAAGGTAACATTTTTATTATGCCATAAAAAGTGCATGGCAAATATATTATAACTCATGGACTTTGTTTAAAAATGAACGGATAATTTATTGAGTGTGTTACATGAGCCTTGCTCCCTCCCCCATTTCAGCAGAGACCTGCTGCTCATTTAGCCTAGCCTTCTATTGAGTGCTCCCACCCTGTGACATGCTGCGAAAGCAGAGCCTTGGTTGGCTAGAGGTGACATCATAGTTTATGTACTCAATAAAAATTTAATTAAGTCATTACAGGAATTGCAGTCATCATTTAACCCTCTGATTTCTTCTGTTTAGTTTATTATTAAACATTCAGTAATAGCAGTCATCGAATTCTGATGGCTTATAAAATATCTGCATGAATTTTAATAGGTTAAATAAATGGGAAAATATGAGTAACTGATATAAAGGGAACCTTTCCCATGTGGTGGCTCAGTATGTATGGGTTTTTATAAAAAGCAAAGCATTATGGACAGGATAAGATTTTTAATAAGCAAACAGCACAGCACCATCTTCTGCTGGGGGATCTGTGTATTCACAGGCAGCATGCCCCATATAGGCCTACCTGGCACACCAGCAGATAAATGGCTTCAGAGGGGGAGTGGAGTCTGCGAGCCTGCTCTCATGGTAACTTATTGTGTGACCTGGGATCTGTCTCTTCCCACATTTGAGCTCTCCTTTCACCATTCCTTTCCTCCCTCAGGGTCACTGGGCCAGGTGATCCCTGAAGGCCCTTCCAGCTTTGGAGCTAGTTGGCATGATGCAGGCTGGAAGCTAACTGCCAACCAGGCAGGTTCGGTAAATGTTTTCCTAGGAGTGGTGCCTTGTCTTAATGCTGGACACCCTGATGTGCTTTTTTGGCTCTGGTCGTCTTGCACAGTTGGGAGAGCACCCAGTACATACGTAAGAAAGAACATTAGTGGGTTCTTCTCATCCTCCTATGATAGAAGCAATGAATGCTGATTCTGGCCTTTGCCCCTGGCCCCTTCACCATAGCACATCAGATGAAGCAGCAGAAATATTGTAGTATATATTTGTGGAATTACAGAAGCCTGGAAGCTGTTTTTTCAGCAAAAACAAAACAAAACAAAATAACTTGTGTCATTGGTGAGAGCTTGCTGTGAGTGGCCCCTGTGCTCGCTTATTTGCTTGCTTGTTTGTTTGGGGTGCTGAACCCAGGGCTTCACACTTGCTGGGCAAGTAGTCAGACCTGAGCTCTGTCGCCAGCCCTGAGTGGTGACCTTAAGGGTTCATTATCAACATGTCTGTCTTAGTCCCAGGCCAGGTGTTTGGGTGCCAAAATGACTCAGTCTTGCTTCCTGTGACCCAAGCTTGAGAGGCTCACAGACTGAGGGGAGAGACAGGCACATGAGCAACTCCAACCATACTGTGTACTTGGGGGAGAAAGACACACAGAACTCCGCGAGCACCAAGGAGCAGCGGCTACTGTGGCCTGGCTCGAAGGTGGGTAGGAAAGGTCATGGCTTCCACTCCCAGCTACCAGCAATCTCATATTTTCCAGCCTCAGACTTCACAATTCTCTCTTCACTTTTGAAAATTGTCCATGACTGTAAAGCACCGGAGCTGGTTTTAGTTTTAGTTTTGTATAAACAAACCAGGTCTTACTCACAGTTCCTTGTGTTTTCAGAGTTCGCTGCCGTTTACCAAGACTTCCAGGGTATGGTGTTAACCTAGTGAATGAATGCAAACGAACTCATGTGCTCTTGAAAACAGTTCCTGTGTGCAGGGCATTTAAAAGACAAAACAGCCTCAGGTTGGCTTGCTCAAGACCACATCCAAAATATATACCAGAGCTATGATTTGAATCCAGGTTTTCTGAGTCTAAAACCCAAATCATTTTGCCTCTTCTGACCTCCAGAGACCAGTTATGAACACTAGGATAAAAATCACTCAGTCCTTGATTTATTATGTCACAGTTTGAATGTAAAGCGTCCCCCGCTAGGCTCCTGTGTTTGAGCGCTTAGCTTCCAGGTGATGGAACTGTGAGGAAGGTCGTGGGATCTTCTCTGTGTGTTGCAGGGGACAGGCTTTCAGGATTATAGTGGGACCTCATTTCTGGTCCAAGCTTTCTGCTTCCTGATCCACCAAGATGTGAACAAGCAGCCCCTCCTCATCCCTGCCATGTGCCCACAGACACATCTTCTATTGCTCTGTGGACCGTGTCCTCTCAGCAGTGTGAGCCAAAATCAATCCTTCCTCCCTTGGGTAACTTCTTTCAGGTGTTGCATCCCAGAGATAAGAAAGTGACTATTTTTGTGAACCAAAGTGAATTTTCCTGGAAGTGCAGGGTCCTGAGGGATAGAAGGAGCATCAGCCTTGAATGGGTGGTGGTCTCAGTTTTATCAGCATCAGGTCACATCCCATCCATTCCTCAGTCTCTCAGGCAGTCAGATATGGGTGACTGCAGCATATCTTTATCTGGGTTCTGGTGGGTTAGAGGAGACAGTGTGGGCGTGGAAAGGATTGTTAAACAGGACTCTTAGTCTCCATGTGAGGTTCTAAAGGATGTTTGGCAGTTCTTAAACTTGTCAGGTTAAGTAACAGTCTCTAGGCCATGTTGCATCGTGATGGGCTCTCTGCCAGGATCCCACAGAAGAACAGCACATGGCCCCCAAGTAGACTACCACCTGGCATCCAAGTTTTACCTCTTGAAGACATTCAGTGAACTACACCCCGGACTGCAGCTGTATGAGGAGTTTAATCCGCATCTCATGAGCCTCTCGGGAATTACATGTCTACAGCAGTCCCTTAGCATTCACAACGATATCTCTGTGTCCCCTCCTCCCTGCTCAGCATCTCACATGCCATCCCACCGCTCTTCACCCTCTCTGCCTTTCCCTGTGAGCTCATCCCGGCGACCCTTGAGACATTCCCTACCATGGAGAGGCAGTGTTCTGCCTTGTCACCTGACTGTGGCCCCCAAATACTCCTTTTCTATCCCCTCCCCCTGAACACCTTGTTTCCTCTGTGTGTGGGGGGTTCCTGTGCACATGAGGGTCGGTGTCTGCAGAGATCAGGTGTATCAATATGCTTAAGACGGGAGGTACAGGCAGCTGTGAGCCACCTAACTCCACAGGGTTGCTGGGAGCCAAACTTGAGTCTCATCTCTGTTCACTCCTGTCTCCTGAGCCAGCTCTGTAGCCCCTCTCAGGGCCACTTAAATGTGTCCTAATACAGTCTTCCTCAGCCCTCCAACATGAGGCCATTTGCACTAAAATTCACTTGTATTTGCACATTTGTAATAGGATTTGAGCCATTGGGTGGCAGTAATTTTGTTTTGTTTCACTAAGAACTTCCAGACCTGGTGTTTGAAAGATCTGAATGCACATGATTAATCCCAGCACCTGGGAAACAGAGGCAGGCAGAGCTCTGTGAGATGAGGCCAGCCTCATCTACTGGGCTAGCCAGAGTTGCATAGAGAGCCCCTATCTAAAAATAAGATAAAAGTTTAATTCCTAGAGCTGGAGAGGTGACTCACAATTGCCCGTGACTCCAGTTGCAAGGGGTCCAGTGCTCTGTTCTGGCCTTGCTGGGCACTATACACGCATGGTGCACACACAGACAGACATAGCAAGATCATAATTTAAGTTATACTTATTTATTTGTGTGTATGTGTGCATGCACTCGTGTGGGGGTTGGAGAACACCTTGCAGATGCCATTTTTCTCCTTCCATCATGTGGGCCCTGAGGACCAAACTCCAGTTCTCAGGCTTGGCAGCAAGCACCTTTGCCTGCCAAACCATCTCAGTGGCCCTTTTGTTTGTCTTTGAGACATGGTCTCATGTAGCCCAGGCTGGCTTCAAACTCATTATGACCTTGAACTTTGGATCCTCTGAGTGCTGGGGATTGTAGGTGTGACTAACTATAAAACCTTACAGGGGTGCTAAGGTGCAGCATAGGGATTATACCGCACCTTGGAGTTTTCACAGCCTCCCTCCACTAAGCTGTCCTCCCCTGTAATCAGACAGTTTCTGATGTGTTGTGTTCATCAGAACATTTATGTTCACCAAACCAGGCATGCAGGTGAGGACCCATTCATTAAGATGAATGAAATTTGAACCAAAATCTAAAAGAAGTGGCATTTTCATTGTGGAGGATCCTGACAGCCAAGGGGATTGGAAATGGACTGCCAGTTTAGACTGAGTTCCTGGCTCTCTGTTTCAGCAGCCTGTGACATGCTTTTCCTTACTCTCATACTCTTGTTTTTATAGGTCAATTCCTATATCCTAAAGAAGAACATGGCCTTCATGACAAACAATTTCTATGCGTCAATCTTGGGATATGACGAGGTAAGATCATTTGCCAAGCCTTAGGCTGCAGTAGCCTCCTGCCACAAAGGCCCGCAGCTCCCTTCTCTTCCATCCCTCCTCCTTTCTTTATAAAGATTCCTTACATTTCTGTGTATGTGTCTGTGGGAGTGCCTGCCACGTGTATGTGAGGGTGCATGTCAGTGCCTTCGGAGGCCAGGAAAGGGCATCGATCCCTGGGGCTGCAGTTACAGGCAGTTGGGAGTCACTGACTTGATCCTCTGTTAGAGCGCCGTGGGGGGCTGGAGAGACGGCTCAGAGGTCAAGAACACTGGCTGCTCTTCCAGAGGGCCTGAGTTCAATTCCCAGCAACCATGTGGTGGCTCACAACCATCTATAGTAAGATCTGGTGTGCAGGCAGAATGTTGTATAAATAATAAATAAATTAAAAAAAAAAAAAAAAAAGAGCGCCGTGTGCCTGTGGCCACTGAGCCATCTGTCCAGCTTCTAATAGATCCTTTGAGGAGGGCATTCAGAGGAAGCTTTGAGGACCGTGTTCTCTACGTGCCATTATTGCTTAGCATTTATTTCTTGACCTTCATCAAATGCTCGGGAAAGAGAGCACTGTATAATTTGGTCAAACATTCAGCTAGTTGGCATTGAGTGCCCGATGGGTACTGGATGGGGGCACAAAAGTGTATCAGATACTGCCATGGCCCCAGCTCTCCCCAGAGAAAGCAAGACACTCATATGTAACAACATGGTCTGTGGGACATAATGTGTGCTGTTTTATTTTTCATTTTAAAGCAGCACGTGCTCATGTGTATGAACTTTTTATATATGTATGTATTTATGCCTCATGAGTGCCTGGTGCCTGTGGAGGTCAGAGGGGGCAATGGGTCCCCTGTAACTGGAGTTAGGACAAATCTGAGAGCCATCATGGGAATTGAATCCAGTTCCTGTGCAAGAGCAGCAAATGCACTAAGCCGTTGAGCCATCTCCTCAGCCCCCCACATGCTCATTTTATTTAGTTTTTTCCAGACTGGGTTTCTCTGTGTAGCCCTGGCTGTCCTGAAACTCACTCTGTAGACCAGGCTGACCTCGAACTCAGATCCACCTGCCTCTGCCTCCTGAGGGCTGGGATTAGAGGTGTGCGCCACCACACTTGCTGCATATGCTCATTTTAAAGTTCACATAACTGAGTATGTACCTGCCTGAGTACAAAGACCCTATTTCTGCCCAGCCCCGAGGAGAGGCCGTCAGTTGAGTCTCCTTCCTATTGACGTGTGTGCAGACAGCAGCTCCTCGCTTTTATGCAGTCACACCTGCACACTTCCTGCAGAGCACCTTATTCCGAGAGCCATTGCTGTTGAGTGTTCACAGTCTCAGACTGAAACTCTGTCCCACTGAACACCACTTCCCCATTTCCTCCTCCTCCAGCTCCCGGAAACCACCAGTTTACTTTCTGTCTCTATGAATTACGCTAAGACCTCGTGTGGGTAGAATCGCACAGCGATTTTGCTCTTCTTAGTGGCTTGTTTCACCTAGTAGGGTGTCTCCAGGTTCATCCATGTTGTATCCATGTCATTTCCCAGCCCTCCAACTTTATCATGGAAATTTTAACGTGTAGAAACGTTAAAAAGATGGTGTAATGAACACCTGTATACATACTTGCAGCGTTCATCAGACCTTATTTTTTCTTGATAAATGATGTGCTTTTTTAAACTCATTTTGCGGTTAACTCCTGACTTACTGCAAGCTCCGCTCCTCCTGGGAAAGGGTCCCTAACCTTCCCCAGGCTTACCTCATTCCACCTGCCCTGGGTGCTTACAACACTCGCTAGCATTAACTGTCTGTCACCTGGCTAGGGGAGATTTTCCCCCCTGGGAAGCAACAGCGCCCAGTGTGTTTCTGATGACTGATACAGTGTTTGGCTTGCAGTGAGGAGGGGAGGAAGGCTGGGCGTGGCTCAGTTGGTAAATTACTTGCCTAAGAATTCACAAAGCCCTGGGTTTGAGTCTCTGAACAGAATGAAGCTGAGTGTGGTGGCACATGCCTCTTCTCTGAGCTGGCATGTTCTATCACTGATTTATTCACATTAGGGATTGAACCCAAGGCTCTATGCTAGGCATGCTCTCTGCCAAATTAGCTATGTCTCAAGTCCATTGGAGGCTTTTTTCCCCCTTCTCCTTTTCTTTATTTCAGGATTTCATGCATGCATATAATGTGTTTTGATTAAACCCATCTTCCATTCCCTCTCCTACAATTTCCTCCTGTTAGTCCCCCCGCCAGCTTTTCCCTTCTAACTCCATCTGCTCTGTTTTTTTGTTTTGTTTTCCACTGAGTTTACTTGTTGCTGTCTGTATGTGCATGGGGCCTCATGTTCTGACCCCAGGAGATGCTTTCAATCTGATCCCTAAGCCTCAGTGAAGGCTTTGATCCAGTAGGAGCCACCTGGTGCTTCAGCAAGCACCCAGATGACGTGAACAGAAAAGCTTGGAAAATATGCTAATTACCTGAGATACTTTCTAGAAATTTCAGTGTCAGGAACATGTTACCCAACTGGTATGTGGACAGCCATTTTTCAGAACACTCTATAATCAAAAGATTCTAGACTTGTCCCAGTGCAGCTATCTGTTACTATTTGGATCTCATTAAATAAACTACACATCCCCATACTCTTGGTCCCGCTGCTATTCAGTAGTCATGTGCCGAAGGCTACCGTGGAGAACAGAACCACTCTGCGGCAAGCCCTTCCCTGTGTGGCTCCTGCTTCCCTCCCTGGCTTTCTGCTTTGTTAAGTTCAGATGCTTCCCAATGTCACAGGCCTTCTGTGAACTGTTGTATTGTCACAAGTCCTGTCTATCTTCATCTCGTTGCCTGTCCTCCAAGGGAGGCCTTTGACCTCGAAGCCCTGTGCTAATGCCGAGACTGATAAACACTCTCCTGGACCTGGAGTGCTGAAGTCAGTAGCCAGGAAGGGTTAGCATGTTACCTGGAGGACTCTGTGTCTCATGCATTCCCCCCCGCCCCCCGTGGTTAGGATCTGCTACAGCTCTCCACATGCTCCCCACCTGCTCCTCCCTCCCTCCCTTCCTTGTCCATCTGCCTGCCCGTGTATGTGTATACCATGTTCATGCCTGCTAACAGTGGCGGCCGAGAGAGGGCACCAGATCCCCTGGGCTAGACTCACGGATGGCTCTAAGCCACCGTATAGGTGCTGGGAACCAACCCCTGTCTGCAAGTACAGCAAGTGTTCTTCGGCACTGAGCCATCTCTGCAGCTTTGTTTGCTTGCTTTGGTTTTTCAAGGCAGGGCCTCTCTGTGTAGCCCTGGCTGTCCTGGAGCTCACTCTGTAGACCAGCCTGGCTTTGAACTCACAGAGACCTGCATAGGCTAAGCGCACAGGGGCAGCCACCAGTCCAGGACAGTGCCGTAGCTTTCTGTCTGTTCCTCTAACCCAGACACCCTAATTTTCTGAAGAAGGCCTTCTTTATGTCATGAGGTAAACAGCAGACACCCTGTTAGATTGTGGGAAGTTAACCCTGCACCTCGAAGCTGGGCCCTGAGTATCCCTTGCCTCTTCTGCTGCCTGACTTTCAAACTTGCACATTTGGTGAGGCTCCCCCTTGTTTTCACTGGGTTACTGGCAGGCTCCAGCTGGGCTTGGTGCTGGCGTCTGTCATTTTCACACACTAGTACCCTGTGCCAGCGCTGTGTGATGGCTAGGCAGGCCCCATCCCTGACCTCAGCAGTGCAGGGAGGTTCCTCTCTCCACCCAGTTACCTTGATAACCCCTGAGCCTCAGTACTTATCTTTCAGGTGGGGGTAATGATGCCTGTGCTGTGTGCTGTAGGCAGTCATTAGATACTGGCTGGCAAAGTCCGGAACAGGCTATTAGCAGGACTGACATGTCCTGTATCCCCCCTTTCTGTCTAACTGCTCAGGACCCCGTGTATGGATTTGCACTGTCCCAGCCACCTCCCCCTCTCCAGGGATCCCTGATTGCAGCAAGCCCCTGTGACACTCCCACCCACCCCCTTCCCATGTCACATAAGTGAGTCTCAGCCAACAGCATCCCGCCTGTGCCCAGGGCACTTCACACACGGCAGCCTGATGTGTTAGCAGATAGCTTGCAGGAGGAGGCTGTGTCTGAGCTTGTCTTTGGCTACCGTTGCCATCGTTAGAAGAAGCGGATTTCCCCAGCTCAGCCATCACGCCAGGACAGTCTTGAGATGTGGAGCAGTGGGGGTTTAACAGACGGCATCTTGGGCAGGTGGAATGTTTTCCCACCTGTCTATTAACTCCCCACGCTGTAGGCGGAACCTCTTTGACAAGCTGGTCTGCCGCACACACCACAGGGCCCATGAGGCAAGTCCACTATATAACATGGACTAAACGCCCCTGCGTTTTTGTAAGGCTTTTTACTACATAGAAAGCCTCTCCTGGACATTGTCTCTTAATGCTTACAACTATGTGGGATAGGAATTTTCAGGCTTAGCTGACTCAGACCAGAGGCTCCAGAGGGGCCAAGGGCCTCTCAGAGGCAACACTGCCACCAGCACTGAACTTAGGTGGTTTGGCTCCCAGATCCTACGGTTGTCTCAGGTATATCAGCTGCTAATTAAAGCATGCTCTTATTTATTGTACCCAACATATTTAACTTTTTAAATGGCTTTGCAGCCGGGTACAATGGCACATACCTGCAATTTTTGCACTTGGGAGGTGTAGGCAAAGGGTCAGGAGATCAAGGCCCCCCTTGGCTACATAGAGCGCTTGAGGGCAGCCTTGAGTGACCCTGTCAAAAACATCCAAAAACTGTGCTGGAGAGAGCTCATTCAGTTAAAGTTACCACCAAGCCTTATGAGCCGAGCCAAAGCCCAGGAAGCCACCTGGTGAAAGGAGAGAACCAAACCTTGCAAGTTGTCCTCTGCCCTTCACATGCTCTCTGTGGCATGTGCACACCCAAACCCACATGGCTGCAACATCAGTAAATGTAATTATTTATAAAAGCCTTTGCTCTCTTGTGTGGAGGTGCTAGGAACTGAATCCAGAGCTTTGAAGATACTAAGCAAGCACTCTGCTGAGCCACACCCCCGGGCCACATTACCTCATCTTGGTAATTCGAGAATGCTATAGGTAGAGCAAGTATTTTCTTTTACCTCCTGCTCAAGTCCTGAGGTTATAGGCATGAACCACCACACCCATTCTAGAGCAAATGTTTTCCGCACTTTGAGTATCCAAGAAGCAAAGACTCGGGTTTAGCCGTGGCCACTGAGACTGAACTCGGGCTAAGCCCAGCTTCCGAGTCCAAGGCAGCGCTTGGGCTCCATGTCCCATCTGGTACAAAGACAGAGATACTTCTCAGGGCCTCTCCCTTCTGCCGCCTTCATCCTCCCTGCCCCAGAGGTCTGAGCGAGAAAATGGCTGTAATTGGCCTCTCTAATATCTGGGCTTCCAGACAGGATTCCCAGAGCCAGGAGAGGCAGTGTTGGGCACATAGACAGGCTCTGAGCATGGCCCCCTGTGGCCATGGCAATCCTACTAAACAGCCTGTTCCTCTCTTCAGGGAGAGTCATGGGCTGGTCATGGCCAGATGGGTAACAGTGAGGGCAAGGTACCTTATTCCCTTTCCCAAAGAGCCAGCTACCTTGCAGGTGTGTGACCTTGGACCAAACAAGCAGGAGCAGTCCATACCCATCCCCATGCCCAGGCAAACATGGCAATGCTTCTAGCCCACACCTTGTGAATAGCAGCAGAAGTATGGCTCCCATGCCACCCTTGCTGGGCCTTGCAGACGTTCATTGTCTAGGCCAAGCTCAGTGTGCTAGAGGCAAATGGACCATACCTGGAAGGGTCTGTCAAACCTGAGTGCCAGCTCTGCATTACTTTAGCCAGTGCCTTGACCCTTGGCGTCCACGTTCTTCTGTATAAAGAGAAGCGTTGGGGGCTGGAGAGGTGGCTCAGTGGTTACGAGTACTGGCTGCTCCTCCAGAGGATCCAGTACCCACATGATGGCCCACCACCACCTATAACTCCAGTTCCAGGGGATCTGACACCTTCTGGTCTCTGCAGGTACCAGGCACACACATGGCGCACTTGCAGGCCAAACCCTCATGCACATAAAATTTACTTTTAAAAAAGAAGCACTCAGAGGCAGAGGCAATTTGTGAGTTCTAGCCTGGGCTACATAATGAGTTTCAGGCCAGCCAGAGCTACACAATGAAATCCTATCCCAACAACAACTCCCTTCCAAAAAAGTTTGGACCAGATGTTCCCATAAGCTCTTCCATTGCTTTCTCACTCCTTCTGAATCCTTTCTTTGGTCTCCTGTTCAAATATCCCAGCTTTTGTGTGGTGGCTCCTCAAGGCACTTCCTGTTCTGTGTTCCAGGGGATCCTTTCAGATGACCGTGGGCTAGCTGCTGCCCTCTGGAGAACCTTCTTCAACCAGAAATGTGAAGACCCTCGACAGCTTGAATTGCTGGTGGAATATGTGAGGAAACAGGTTAGCACTGTCTCCCTCAAATGGGGCAGCATTTGAGTCTTCTTGAGTCATACTATGGAGTCACGGTCTTCGTGGGTCGTAAGAGGCCTACTTATCAGGAGAAGTTCAAAGGCTTCCGACCCAATCACATAAGCAGCAAGCACTGATAAAGAGGAATCGTTTTCCTTCCTTCTTTCCTTTCTTTTCCTTTCCTTTCCTTTTTCCTTTCCTTATACCTTTCCTTTCCTTTTACCTTTTCTTTTACCTTTCCTTTTCTCTTCCCTTCCCTTTCCCTTCCTCTTCTTTCCTCCCCTTCTCCTTCTTCCCTTCACCCCTTGCTCTTCCACCTTCCCCTTCCCCCCTTCCCCTTCCTCCTTCCTGTTCCCCTTCCCCCGTCCCGTTCCCCTCCCCCTCTTCCCCTACCCCTTCCCCCCTTTCACTCTTCCCCTTCCCCTCCTTCCCCTTTCCCTTCCCCTTCCCTTATCTGGATTTTATCCTAGTGGTGCACACCTTTAATCCTGACACTTGGGAGGCAGAGGCAGCAGGCCTCTTGGCCAGCCTGGTCTACATAGAGTTCATCGACTCTTGTCTTTTCAAGACTGTTGCTATCTTGAAAAAACAAAACAACAACAAAGAATGAGCATGTTACATGTCCAGTTATGAACTAGGCCGAGGATCTGAGGGATGGAGGCGGAGAGGAAGGGAAGAGCGTTCTGCTTTCAGAAAGCTGTGGTTACTCACTGGCTGTTTCATTACTGCTGGGTCTGGGGGTCTGGGTGCTGTGCTAAATACGCCCTCAGTCCTGGAAGATGGGGCATGAAGCATGGTGATACTCAGTGTGCCCATTTTGTATTCATGTGGCTCCCTCTGCTCCTGACTTCTAGCAGGGCCAGGCTTCCGGCAGCACCTAACAAGTGCACCTCCAGTTCTCCCCCTGGCTGCTCCTCTCAGTCAAGCAGGGTCCCGTGTGAGGTCCTCCCCGCTCTGGCTTTTCAGGGCTCCCTGGGAGCTCTTTGGAAAGGACTGCTTGAGCACAGGTCTTTCCCCAGCCTGAGTGGAGTTAACCCCTATCTCCTGCCCCAGATCCTGCTTGGGTGGGAAGCACATGCCTTCCGAATGAATAGATCCACTCATCCTGAGGTGGAGCATGGAGGCTTTTCCCGGGTCCTCCAGTGGTTCACCCTACACGACTGGCCTCAGACCCCAAGCGCGGTGAATCATTTAACCACTGGAGGCCACCACAGCTGCTGCTGACAGCTCACCAGCTTGAGCTGTCTCTGAGTCACACCTTTGCTTCATGCCCTTGGCCCCCGGGGCTGAAGGGCTATCGTGCCATAGTGATCCTTGAGTTCACCTCCATGGCCGTGCTGGCCTCCAGCCACCAGGAAAGGGAAGGCCAGATCCCAGTTCCAGAGCAGACAGGGCTGATAGGACTGGCTAGTTGCCTGCTGAAAAGCTGACATGCTGAAGCTGTTGATAGCCAGATGGTAGAGAACTCCAGAAGTCCGGACTGCTATCTGACTTCTTCACATGGGCCGGGGCCAGGGGGAAGGCCCTGCGGCTAGAGAGCCTCACCCTCAGACAGGAGTTGAAATTGGCAAAGCAAACATTGTTTTTTGAGAGACCCACCCAATTTTTCCTTCTGTCCTGGTGGGCTTGTGCCAAAAGCCATGACAAGGCACAGCTAAGACCTCGCCAGGGGCCAAAAAGAAGAGTTTGCCATAACTGATGTCCTTGGGAGAAGTCACATTTGGCCCCATGGGATGTAGGCAAGAGCAAGGAGCTTTTGATGGAGAGGCAGTTCTGTCCTGCCTTAGAGTGCTGCTGCGTCAGGCCTGACTGAGAGCAGAGATTAGGGACTCAGTCCCACCCTCAAGGAGCCAGCAGGTACCCAGGTACCCAGCAGGCCTGGAGTCAGTCAGTCAGTCCATAGTGCGACCATGTTCAGGAGTGTGCTGGCTGGGCAAGACCCGGGAAAGGCTTGTTCTGACTGGGTGTCAGGGCAGCCCAGGAAGGTGGGCTTCGAGCAACCTTCGGTGCTGCACATCTGCTACTGTTTGGTAACCAACCCATAGTCATGTTGAGGTTATCGACCCAGGAGGTAGTCAAAACAATGGCATCTGGGGGAGAAGCAGGGGAGCTGAAGAGGCGCTGGCTATGGTGTGCTTGCCCTGCTTCTCCGGCAAAGCTGGACCTCTGAGGTGAGAGGCTGCGGCGAAGTTCAAGGTCATCATGAAATACAACACAAAGGAGCAGTGAGCTCTTTGAGGAGGGGACGATCTGGGCTGTAAGGTGACACCCTCACAGTTGTGTGTGCCCCCCCCCACCCCCCGCTCCGTGAGGGAGCCTGCCCTGTGGGGCCGGGCCCACTGGGCCCACTGAAGGATCCGCCTTGCTGTTTACTCTCCCCCGTGCCCCATGAGATATACATTTCCAGCTGCTCTCAGACAAGGGGACATAGGTTCAAAGGTGGCCACCTTGCTCAGTGCCACCAGGGAAGGGGAGAGTAGACAGGGTGACTTCTGGAAATCACATGCTGTAACTTCTTGGCCTGCAAGAACTTTGTAATGAGGGTGTAGCAGGGGTTAAATCTTCCTCACCTGCAGTGGGCGCAGGAAATCTGATTTGCAACCCCTGTGAAAGGGTCACTTGACTGCCAAGGGGTCGCAATCCCCAGGTTGAGAACCACCGCCCAAGGTAGTGTTTCTCCAAGTCTCGCTAATGCAGTAATCTTGGGAGTTGGACAGCCAGGTTACCACTAGACCACCTCCGACCCTGTCCTCTCCCTGGGGAGGCTGTACCTTCTCCAATCACGTGAGCCTCTATCTACGCTGTCCACTTGCTCTCTCTACTTGTAGATGCAATACCTGGACTCCATGAACGGCGAGGACCTGCTTCTGACAGGGGAAGTGACATGGCGCCCTCTGGTGGAGAAGAATCCACAAAGCATCTTGAAGCCCCATGCCCCTACTTACAATGACGAGGGTCTTTGAGAGACTGGTCCCTCTGGACGGTTGGCTGGCTGGCTTTGAGGAATCCTCCAGGGAAGAAGTGCCTGTTTGTCCCGGGACCCTGAAGAAGGTGGTCTGAATTGACTTTTGAACAGCACCTGTTGAATACTCGGCCCGTTTGTGTTGAGTTTCTTCTTCCTGAGCCCGGAGACTGATCCGGTGGGGTGCTGCTGGGAGGCCCTCTCGCTCTTCCGACATGTCCCTCCTTCAAGAGAAGCCCCAAGCACACTTCCCGAGTCCCTCCAGCAACACATGTGACTGGGAGCTCTTTGCGAAGGCCGAGAAAGGGATGGGTAGGTTAGAAAGGGGTGCCCTCACCAGGGGCCCCTGTCCCTGACTTATAATGCTCCTAAGTCAAGATGGTGACCATATACTATCCCCCAGCTGTGAGCCATGCGGTTCAAGTAGCCATTAAAAAGAGACGTTTTCTGCCATGGTTCCTCTTTGTTCCAGGATCTTTCAGAAACATAGGTAAAGCCGGGTGTGATGGCACATGTCTTTAATCCAAGCGCTTGGGAGGCAGACACAGGCAGATCTCTGAGTTTGAGGCCAGCCTGATCTACGGAGTAAGTTCTAGGACAGCCAAGACTACACAGAGAGACCCTGTCTCGAAAAACCAAAAGAAAAGAAGGGAAATGTAGGTGAGAGGCAGGATGCGCCAAGCTCAAGAATTAACTCCAGCTCAGTTAGAGGCGGCGAGAGGGGTAGGTCAGGGACTCTCTGCTCCCACTCCTCCTGTCTCCAGATCACAGAGAGGAGTCACTGCCTGGGCAAAGCACAGTCTGTGGGCATGTTCTCTGGGACTCGGGAGGTCTCTGAGGATCAAGGGGCTTGTACATCCTAAGTCATTTAGAAAGAACAAAAGTCCCTTTGTCACCCAGAGTGAACAGGGGAAGGAACACGCTGTCTCTGCCCTCTCAGCCTCCCTTTACATGAGATAGTGTGGCAAAGAATATATTCTTCCTGGCCTGTTGGTACCACCCCAAGCGCCAGCCGCAGGCCAGCTGCTGCCTGCTCCCCACTGTCTAAAGCATGTGCTTTGAGGGGCCTCTTCTCTCCTCTCTGAGAGTTTGGGTCATCTCTTGGAAGGTTTTCTGAAATTGAGGAAAGGGGTGGGACCCGTCTCCCCCCTCCCTCCCCCATCCAGCTTCCTTCATTGAACTTGCTATAAAATGAGTCATATAAAGAAACTCTATACTGTGAGGTATACGCCACTTCTGTGAAAACATTACAAATCAAGCCGCCCCCTTGGTTTATTTAAGATGCTTTTGTTGCAAGCGGGGCTCTGGAGTGAAGCGTCCTCTGTGAGTGTGAGATAATAGCACCTTGTAACTCATTACATCTGGGCACTATTTACATAAACCAGAGGCGAGCCAGGCAGGAATTTGCTGATTAATTTATTTTTAATGGAGTGAAGTATGCCATGCACCAAAATAAACTTTACTGTGTGTACCTAACTGCTCCTGGAATGGATGGAAAAATTAATGGAACAGATTTTGGCTCCTAACTCTGCACATTAATTCATATATAAAAGTCATTTGAGCATTAACCCATTGCTGCCCAGGGCAGCTCCCCAGCCACAGAGCCCAGCCTAGCTACTGGGCTTTAGTGTCCTGGAGCCTCGAATTTGCTCGCAACTTTAAAGGTCATCTGGGCCCACCATGGTACCCTTGCCCACCTCTCTTAGGTTCTGTGTTCATGCTGAATCTCGAAGCAGAAAGCGGCCTCTGCTTGCAGGGCTTGTATCCACAGGATTCAGGATTAGGGTTCAGCAGTTCTTAACACAGAGCCCTGCTGTGAGTCTCGGGATCCTTATTCATGGCTGTTGCCAGTTGCCACACCACAACCACATCTTCAAGACAAAACTCAGGTACTTTATAGGCCGTGGGCTCTCTGGTGGGCTTCCCCTTCCGTTCCAGCCTGACTTTCCAGGCCTCTCATCCATCTCTTCCCTGAGCACATTGAGCCATGGAGCACACTGTTTTCTCTACCTCATTCCTCCTGGTGCTCACTAAAGGGATAGTAACCCCCGAGTACCACCTCCTCGCCCCCCGGCTCCGGCAGGCTTTCCATGCTGCTCCTGTGATGGCCTCTCTAAAGACACTGAGGTGGTGTTTTTGGTAACGTCCTCCTTCCATGCTGCAGGGCTGGCTGCAGCCGTGGAGAGCGGCTGCGGCATTGGGAGATCTCTCACCGTGCACTGTCCTGCAGTATCTGTGCACACCTTGGTGAATGAGCGAGAGCGGGTGGACAGCTGAGCCCCATCGGTGCAAGCCCCGGCTGGGCCAGCTTACTCAGCAGCGATGCTTCAACGTCAACCAGCTCCAAACCCAAAAGCCATTTTAAAAACAGGGCATGGGGCCAGGGGACATGTCACACAAAATTAGTGGAAGGCATTTCCTGTCCCTGGGAAGACTGACAGCTCTTCAGGAATGATTTTTGTCACTTTTGGTATACTCCCAGAAGGGGGCAGAATAAGTTAAGAGACACAGTTATTAAAACAAAACAAAACAAAACAAAACAAAAACTCAGTATGGCTGAGGCACAATTGCCTCGAGGCCAGCTTGAGTTATAGCGTGAGACCCTACCTCAATAAAAGAAAGGGCCATCAAGGTACTTCAGTGGGTAAAGATGACTTGCTGCTGAACCCAGTGACCTCACTTAGATTTCTGGGGCCCACGTGGTAGGAGAGAACTGAGGCCCTCAAGTTGTCTTCTGTCCTCCACTCTCCATAGCATGGGTGAGCCCCTGACACACAATAAATGTCTTTTAAAAATAAATAAATGAATGAAAGGGAATTATGTAGCAAAACAAAGTTTGAAATACAAAATGCAAGTATTACAAGGAGAGAGGGAAAACAATTACACTTGAAATCCTACCCAGAGGCCTCCAAGACAATACAGGCGATTGCTGTTGCTCTGGGTTGTCCAGTAAAACTAGAATGAAGACACCACACGCTTGAGTTGCAAGGCAAGAGAGAAATCAAGTTGGAGCTGCCTTCCTGCTGGCTAGCTTTCATCGTGTGGAAGATGCCATGCAGGCTGGCAGGGGAGGGAAGGCAGTGTTCTTACCCAGATGTGAGCCCTGTGAACTACAGTGCGAGGCAAGATGGGCAGTAGTGCTATGTCTGCTTTCTGGCTGGATCTGAGACGCATTCCGTAAGAGCCAGTTCATGCCTGGTTCTGTAGACCTGGTCAAAAGCCCATGGCTGAGGAGGCCGTAGACCTTAGGGTGAAACCCATTGTTGTTTTGCTAAGTGGACGTCCTGCCAAACTGTCCTCTGAATACTTAGTTGACACCCATAGACTAGTGTTGCGCTCAGCCTTGGTCAGAGAAGTTGCTGTTCACAGCAGTGAGCGCTGGTTAATGCAGTGGCTCATAACTGGTCAAAATGCGGAGGAAGTAGCTTGAGTAACGTCTGAAATGGAACATCTCGGGGCTCAGAGATTAGCACTGACTGCTCTTCCAGAGGACCTGGGTTTGATTCTCAGCACTAATGGCGGCTCACAACCATTGGTAATCCAGTTCCAGGGGATCCAACTCGCCTCTGGCCCCTTCAGGCCCCAGGCTTGTATGTAGTATACAGACATACATGTAGGCAAAATGCCCATGCACATAAAATTAAGGTTTTTTTAGTGGGACAGTGTTTCAGTTCCCAAAGCTCAGGGACTATCATGGAAGAGGAGCAGAAGTAGTGGAGAGGCTGGGGGCTCGGGATGGGGTACTGTTAAATGCTGTCTTCTAGACATGGCCTGGCCTTGGCACTCAGGGGCTCACAGCATCTGTGGCCACTGGAACAAGATGGGACGCAGCAACATCCCATCCCGGATGGAGGAGGAGCCCTGCAAGCCCAGCCCCTTCCTGAGAAGCTGTGGTTTCTGGGGAAGAGAAGCATTTTTGGCAGTGGTATAGCAACCGGAAGTTGCCCATGCCCTGGTAAAGATCCCCACACCCAGGCTCATGCAAGTAACGCTAATTAAACTCACTGGATCCCAAAGAAGCCAAAGACATGAAAGTAGAAGGGGGACTTGTTAGGTTCAGCGGGAATAGCAGGGAAGTGAGAGAGTAATGGGTGAGAATAGCCAAAACGCACTACATATGTGTATGAAACCTTGTTTTAAAAAGAAACCCTGCCAGCCAGGCAAGTTGGCATATGCCTGTAATCTCAGCACTCGGAGGCAGAGGCAGGCGGATCTCTGTGGGTTCAAGGCCAGCCTGGTCTGCAGAGTGAGTCCAAGACAGCCAGGGCTACACAGAGAAACCCTGTCTCCAAAAACAAGAAAAGAAAGAAAAAGAAACCCTACCAAGTATTTGGGAGGTTGAGGCAGGAGGATCGGAGGACAGCCAGCCTTAGTCATGTCACAAGCCCGTGCCGTTTCCCACTGACAGAGAAAAAGAGCCTGGACGGCTAATCATCAGCACTCAGGTGTTTTGTTTGGCTTTTGTTTTTTGCTGATGAAAGCTGTAAGGGCCTCCCCACCAGTCCAGAGGGATTGGCGTCCTCAGCATTTTCACTCCCCAAGAATAGAGGGCCTTAAGGCTCAGGAAGCCTGGAGAATTACCCAAGATGGCGAGACCACATACCATGAGATTGCAGGACCCAGCCCTAAACCCAGTACCTAAGCCACGCTGCCTCCCTCATCGTGGAGATCCACAGCTGGGTGTAGCGTAGCCAGGACTTTCCCCACAGCCGAAGATGGGGGAGAGGCCACCTGAAGGCTGTGCGGTCCCTCTGTCAGGCGAAAGCATCTGCTGGTGCATCGGAAGACAGTGTTTTCCTCAGGTTTTTGGATGAGAGGCGCTGATCAACGACTTGGACGACAAAATTTAGTTTCTGCTCTGTGACAGACACATCCGTCACCTACCATCTCACTCAAAGCTCACTGGCCGCTCTGAGAGGTGTCAGTTTACGCCACCGCTGAGGCTGAGGGAAATAAGAGCTTGGAAAGGCCGCGTTTCTCCCGCCTCGGGCTCCTGTGACTGACACTCCAGCTGCCTTAGTTCTGGAGAGCTCCAGGTGAAGCGGTGTTTGTGCTGCAGTTAAGTAAAAAGAAGACCTAGGCATGGTGGTGCAGTTCCTTTAGGCCCAGCGGAAAATGTTCCGGTTAGCCATGGCTGTCTGTATAGAGAAATCTTGTCTAACAGAAATCACACACAGACACACAGAAGGGGCTAGAGAGACGCCACATTAGTTGAGAGCATTGCTGCTCTTTCAGAGGACTCAAGTTTGCTTCCTAGCATCTGCATAGGCAGCTGTAGGAAACTTGATGCCATCTTCTGGCCTGTGAGAGTACTTAAACACATGCCATCCACTCACCCAGAAAACACACTCGTGCACGCGTGCGCACATACACACACACACAAATCCTATTTAAAAGTTAAAGCATTTGAGCCTCATGAGCTTATACACCACTGGAAAATACAAGGGAGTTAGAAATCAGAAAAGCCAAGGTGGGGCCAGTTAGGGCAGAAAAAAATGGGCAACCAGGAAGTGAAGGGCTGCTCAGGTAAAGGCATGGGACAGGAAGTTCCTAAGTCTCTAGTGGACCCATGGCCTCTGCTGCCAAGGGAAAGAAAGGTGCAGAGAAGGGGGCATGGAGGGATGCCTGGGAGAGTCTGATTGGCAGCAGTGAGCTGCCCTGTACCCCACTTTCTCAGTAAAGATTGCAGCTTGACAGGAGCAGAGAGGCAGGATGGGACCAGGACGCATGAGCTTAGCCAAAAAGGAGATCTACCTACCTAGACTCTGGTCCTAGGAGTGGTAGAGAGCTTCTGTAAAGCAAAGGACACGGGCAGGAGAGAGCATTCAGAGAACACTCACCTGAATCAGTGCCTGAGCTGCTCAATGTACTGAAGAAGGAGAAAAGCCCCTGCTCTTAGGAAGCCTCGCTGCTGCGGTCTGGCAACAGACAAGCTGGAAAGGCCTTCTCTGGTTGAGTTTTAGCCACATGATAATTATAATGCTCTGAATGAGCTGTGGCAGGGACTACCACCGGTTGTGTGGTAAGGAAATGGTCCACTGAGCAAAAAGCACCCACTGAGCAAAAAGCACCCACTGCTCGAGGTGGCGCTGTAGCAGACTGGACAGTGGCATCATCTGGACTCCACCTTCACGCACTTGGGGGTATCTGAAGATCCAGGATGGTGGGAGCCAGACTCGAGCAGCGAGCGGCGGCAATGCCCTGGGGGAGACAGGGCTAGAAGACCTTAAGATGAGTGGGACTGTCAGGTGTGGTGGCCCACGCCTTTAATCACAGCACTCGGGAGGCAGAGGCAGCTGGGTCTCTATGGGTTCCAGGCCAGCCTGGTCTACCTAGTGAGATCCTGTCTCAAAAAGATGAGGATGATGTGTCTGTCTTGGTTATAGAGAGGACGTGTAATCATGAAAGGGAAGGAGTTCCCAGGGGTACGGTGGCGTGGGGAGGTGACAGCTCTCAGGAGAGCAAGAATGGGCATGGAAGCTTCCTCAGAGGAAGCTGAGGGCATGGGGAGAGCTAGAAGGTCAGGGGCCAGAGAGCATGCTGGGGAGGCTTGAGGGCTCCAGAGTTGGCTAGGACCATGATTGATCGTTGAGAGAATACAGACTGTGAGGGGCACATCATTTTGAGTCTCTGGAGGTGCGAGCTGAGGAGAAATAGCGCTTAGTTGAACAGTAAGGATTTTCCTTGAGTGTTAAGGACTCATGTGTAGTCAGTTCCTCTCAAGGATGGAAGTCTGGCTTTGAGAACAAGACCTGGCCCTGGCGAGCTGGGGAGAACCCTTTTTGATGCCTCCCCTCCAAAAGCAGTTTACTTGTTTTTATGTGTATGTGAGTTCAAGGTGAATTCTGGGCACATTCTGGGTCCTAGGCTCACCGACTATGGCTCAGGGAGGCCCTCGGACAGCTGTGAAGAGGGAGAGTCACGGTAGGGGTCTTTTGTCTATGTATGTCTGTGTACCATTGGTGTGCTTGGTGCCTGAACCAGAAAAAGGTGTTGGATCTCCTGGAACTGGAGTTTCAGATGGTTGTGAGCATCCATGACTGCCCTTGGTCTGAGTCCTCTGGATGAGCAGCCACTGCTCTTTATCATTAAGCCATTGCTTCAGCCTACCCCATCACCCTTTTCCAGCAGGGTTTCAACGAGTTGCCCAGGATGGCTTGGGATTTGTTATGTAGATCAGGCTGGCCTCAAACTCACAGAGATCTGCCTGCTTTTGCCTCCCAAGTGCTGGGGTTAAGGGCATGCCCACCATACCCAGGTCGAACCCTCTCCCTTTTTAAATTTATTTATTCATGGGTTTTACGTACATGAGTGCTCTGTCTTCATGCACACCAGAAGGGGGAATCAGATCCCGTTACAGAGAGGTGTAAGCCCCCATGTGATTGCTGGGAATTGAACTCAGGACCTCTGCAAGAGCAGCCAGTGCTCTTGACCACTGAGACAATCTCTCTAGTCCCCTTGAATCCTTTCCTAGGACCAAAGATTGCAAGGACAGATGGGAGACAAGGGATTCCTGGAGAGAGAAGCCTCGAAGAAGGTTTATTCACCATCTGGAAGAAGCAGTCCGGAAAGGGAGCCAGCAGGTTTCTGGGAAGAAATGGGACAGCTGCAGCTGGTTTCAGTTCTTCACTGGGAGGAGCTCTCCTGCCCACTGCTGGCCTCCCCACCCCCACTCTGCCCATCCCACCTTGCCTACTCAAACCACGGCTTTTGGTCTTAGAAAGGGGTAGATCAGACCTCCTAATCACGCCGCCTCTTATACTGACCACCCAGCAAAGGCTTTCTGGAGACCCCCTGAGCCACAGTTGGTTAGCCTAGGACCCACAATCTGCCCAGATCGAAAGCACCTTTCCAGACTGTGGAGGGGGTGGGGATGAGGAGAAAAGTCCCGGGGAGACTGGTTTCTCTAAAGCTCCAGCATGGGCCATGGACACTAAACCCCAAGCACCTGGTTTCTAACTTGCTTTAATCCACGGTTTATAATTATTTACGAGTCTATCTTCCTCACCCATCTTTGAGCTTTTCCGGGGCAGACACAAGATCTTAGCCATCTTTGGGAACCCCCTGCCCCAGTACTAGCTGAAAGTAGACACTGAATCTACACTGGGGAGACTAGATTGAGGGGAAAGGAAAGAGGTGGGCAGGGAGAGGTGCCTGCCGTCAGCAACACGGGCTCAAAGGCTCAGTGGATAACGTTTCTTTCTTCTCTCAAGTTCAGAATGGACTGAGAAATAAGACAGCAGACAGATGAACATAAAAACAGCGGCTTTCTGAGCCTCGCCAACAAGCACCAGATAAACTTCCTATTCCTTCAGAGCCAACCATCTGTAACAGGACAGAGTTCCTCGTTGCTGAGGCAGGGTTCCTTTGTGAGTTTATACTGAGTAGGTATCTATAGAACATGCTAACTTTCCCTAAGGCATGGTAGGTGGAAAACGAGGAGGAAGAGAGAGGAGATGAGTGCGAGAATGAATCCAAAAGAGCCTGAGCCCAGATCCTTCCCAAGCCATCGTCAGACAAGCTATTTCTCTTCCCTGGGAAGAAGGGATGAGGCCATGAGGTTGCTGAGCAAGGACGGCCCTCTCAGATGTCTCCTCCCACAGAGTGGAGTGGGAATCCCCTCCTTCCTCTTATGGAAACATGAGTGGGATTGTATGGGATCATTTTATGGGATCAGATGGACAGATGGTTGGTAGGGGTATGTGGCTGATTAAGATGAGCCCTCAACTTATCACAGTCACTTTTCAGAGAAAAAAAAAAA
>NW_026586589.1:8051286-8099495 GCF_907164565.1 Psammomys obesus
ACACACACACACACACACACACACACACACACACACACACACACGTTTAGACAGGGTCTCACTATGTAGCCCTGGCTGACCTGGAATTAGAACTCACTATGTAGACCAGGCTGGTCTTGAACTCAGAGATCTGCCTGCCTCTGCCTCCCAAGTGCCTGAGAGTAAAGGTGTGTGCTGTCATGCCCAACTTAAACAAACTTACTTATTGTACAAAATATGATTTTATGATGAGATTTCCATACGTGTACACCTATCTGTAATGTGCTTGATCATATCATATCGACCACGTATGAAGAAATACCGTGTCTATAGGAGAGTCATTCTAGGGAAAGGAGACCCCTGTTCCGTTCCCTGCCCTTTTATTTCTTCACTCCACATGCATTTATTTTATAGCGTTTGTCTCCCAGACACTGCATGCACAGCTGGGAATGTGAAGATGATTTGGGTAGGTAGCTGTCTGGAGGAAGACAGCTGAGGAGACAGACGCTAATACAGATAACAGGAGGCTAACACAATGGACGCCTTGAGAGAGAGGAGAGCAGGGTGTTGTGGGAGGAGTTTTCAATAGAGTTTTGAAATGTGGCTAATGCAGTCTTCTCACCACACTTCACTTAGGAGGCTATTGTAGAATTTATCTTTGTTAACAGACTTGTTATTTGAGTGTTCATTTACACACAATTTTGCGGTGCTAGCGACTAGGCCCAGGGCCTTACAGGCTAGGTAGATGTTCCACCGCTGAGCCGGCCTCACAGCCCTATATTGGCATCTTAAATAGATCGATATGTAGGTTTAAATTTTTCTCAGTTTTAGCTGGGCTTGGTGGTGCATGGCTGTCATCCCAGCACTCCCGGAGGCAGAGGCAGAAGGAGCTCTGTGAGTTCAAGGCCAGCCTGGTCTACAGAGTGAGTCCAGGACAGGCAGGGCTACACAGAGAAACCCTATCTCAAAAACAAACAAACAAAAATTTTTAGTTTTAATTCCTCAGATAATCACACACACGCACACACACACACACACACACACACACACACGCACACGCACACACTCACACGCACACACATATACACTGTATATAACAGAAACTTACTAGGGTCCTCAGTGCTTTTTCAGAGTATAAAGGAGTCCTTGAGACCAGAAAGTTTAAGAACCCTGTTCTAAGAAGAGGGGAGATATAAGTTAAAAAAAAGATTTTCTTAGTTCAGTGAATATTTATTAAATGCTGACTTTGCAGTGAATAGCCTTGTAGGTGACACGACATGGCAGTGAACAAGCCAGATAAAACTCTGCTTTGGGAGCGACAAGATGGCTCAGTGGATCAAGGTCCCTGCGGCCAAGCCTGATGAGTTGAGGCCGATCCCTGGGACCTACAAGATGGAAGGAGAGAACTGCCTGCTATGAGCTGTCCTCTGACCTCCACACACACACTGTGACATGTGTGTGCTCCCCCCGAGAAACGTGATGAAAGTGAACACCAAACAAAACAACCCCTCACTTTTCGTAGAACATGAATTAAAATAGAGGCGACAGACAACAAGAAAAATCATTACAGTAAGTATTTAGATAGGAGTCATTGTTGAAAAAAACAGGGAGCTGGGACCTGAAATTTGGTGTGTGTGTGTGTGTCTGTGTTGTGCCTTATGTGGAATTATAGATAGGGTGACTAGAGAAGACCTTTGTAAGGAGAGTATGACGGTTTTGTGTCTGTGCACATGTGTGTGTGTGTGTGTGTGTGTGTGTGTGTGTGTGTGTGTGTGTGAGTAGTTCTGAAAGGACAAAGGAATGAGGCATGGAGGAGAGACTCAGGCAGCGTGGATAGCAAGTGGAGATGTCCTGAGGAGAGAAGCCATCAGGCAAGCGTGAGTGACCTTGTGGAGGCCAGAGGTTGGAAGAGGAGAAGGGTGGGGGTCCTAGGCAGATTTCCCTGCCGGAAGTTTCTGAGAATTAAAGAGACAACTCTGACTTGGGTCTGAACAACTGGTTTCACTGAGCCAAGAAAGGCAGGGAAGGCTGTTAGCAGAAGAGCCAGCGAGCTGGCCATCGCAGCAATCCAGGCACAAGATGGCAAGGTCTTGGATCAGGATCCTTGTGGAAACAGTGAGACGCAGTCGGGTTCTTGAAAGCAGGGTTGACAAAGCTTTGGATATGGGCTGTGAGAGAAGAGTCACATTCAGAAAACTGACCCCGGCAACTGCAATGTAGCTGCCACTATTTGACACAAAGAAGATTCCTTGAACAGCTTGAGCTGAAATATCAAGAGCCTCGTCTGGGGCGTGTGGAGAGCGAGGCAGCTATTAAATACTCAAGTGGACGTGCACACAGCCTCCTTCTCTACAGGTAACAGTTCAGGAGAGGAGTCGAGTGGAATATGACTTGGAGAGTCTCAAAATAAAAACACTTTAGAGCGAAGGGTCCAGAGGAAGTGACTGAGGGAATAAGCGCATTCAGAGAGGGAAAAAGTTAGAGTGAACAAGTCCTGTTGTTAGAAAGTAAGAAACCAGAGAGGGCCCAGCTAAAGGTGCTAAGAAGGATCAGCCAAAATGAGAAAACCATGGGAAAAAGAAATCCTGGGGCAGGAGCCCCACCCCTAGCTGAGGAGCTATTGGCATTTGGTGGCTGCTGGGTTAGGGAGAGGCAATTTTCTTATATTGCCCATGCTCAGTGAGTTTTAAAATGAAGACAGAAAGGGATCAGGGAGGGGAAGATGTAGGGAGGAGGGAAGGAAGTGTGGAGAGAAATAAAAAGGGAAGAAGAGAGAAAGGGGGAGAGAGACAGAAATAATCAAGGTATTTTATTGTGAATTTTTAGGAGTTTGTTTTACATATATTAGTGTTTTGCCTACAAGTATGTATCTGCACAGGTACATGCCTCATGCCCACGGAGGCCAGAAGAGGGCGTCAGATTCTCTGGAACTAGTGTCACAGATGGTTTTGAACCATTTCACATGGATGCTAAGAGCCGAACCCAGATTCTCTGCAAGAGCAGCCAGTGCTCTTAACTGCTGCGCCATCTCTCCAGCCACAAAAATGCAGTTTTTACTAGGGATCTGAAAGGAAACAAATGAAGGCTAGTCTGACGTTGGCCCAGCTCAGGAAGCTTTTTCCACCTGCCTCTTCCTGCCTTTGAATTCCTGTTGTAGGAGCTACAGGCTAAGGAGGGCTCAGTGTGTTAGTGTGCCAGGTGATGCATCTACACGGTCACTCAACCCCACACACCTACTGTGCGCTGGACTGTAAGGAGCAGGCAAGAGGGAAGTGACTTACTCCATGACAGATCTGAAAAACGAACACTGCTGTGAAGCCAAGTATCTGACGCCAAAGCTCACGCCCTCAACCCTTGCTCTTTTGTTCACTCATTAGTATTTCCGAAAATAGTCTTAAGCAGCTGATACCAGGCTTTGGGTCACAGCCTGTGCCCCTGCAAGTCTGGCCTGGCCACCTGTCCTCAAGGAGCTAATTAAAACAACCAAATTAATAGGAGGGGGGCATAGAGATCCAACATGTCCCCCCAAGTCTTCCCATCTTTCCAGTGTGGCCGTATTGAACACTGGTTTTTTGTTGTTGTTGTTTGTTTGTTTTTTGTGTTCCACTATTAATTTGGCTTTTTAGTTGTCTTATTGGGGACAGGTAGCCAAATCTAGCTTGTTGAGGTACAGGCCATGACCCCAAGTCTGCTAACAATCTGACAAACATGATAGGATTAAAAGGCATATTTTGGGGTATCTGCCTCCAAAAGCAAAAGATTGAAAAGAAACACTGGAGGGTCCCTGCAGCCATTAGAACTATTTATCCCAGGATTTTTTTTTCTTTTCCACACTAGCCTGCATTAGCTGCTTTTTATGGGTGACTGAACTTGGCTTGCTGGAACACAGGCTGTGACCCCAAAGTCAGGGACACAGCTGCTCTGTGCAAGGAAACAGGATGAGTGAGACAGCCAGGACCAGGACAGATAATCACAGCTCAGGACACCAGAACTTCCGAGGCCTCGGGGAGGTCATTCTGGCTGAGGAAAAATCAAGGCGATCAAAGAAAATTTACGGAAAGAAAGTAGCTTTTGAGATGAGGCTGTATATGCAAATAGCATTTCAAAAACTCGTTTCCATGTAACACACAAGCAATCATGACCGCGTGTCTAAAAGTTGAGAGCAGCCAAAGACGGAGAATTTGTAATTGACAGAACGTGGAGGACAAAGGCTTGGGGAAAGGAAAGGAAAGTGTGCAAGGTGAGAAGACACTCCTCCCTCCCTCCCCCAATCTCCAGCTTCAGTCTTCCACATCTGTTTACAGAGCTAGCCTCATCTGGTCAGAGGTAATGTGTGCTTAGTTTTTCCTTGAAAACCATCAGCCAAGCAGAGCGTACACAATGGGGCACCATGTGCCCACTTTAAAGTGAGGAAGTGCTTTGTTTTTGTGGTTGTTGTCTTCCTGTGCAGCCTATTGGTTGTTTTTTGTCATCTGGACACAGGCTGGCGTCATCTGGGAAGTGGAAGCCTAAGTTAAGGAAACATCTCCAGTCTCCAGGTATATCACCCTAAACAGTTGTGTGATCTCAGAAAAAGCGTGCATCCGGTTGGGCTGTGGGCATTGGGCTGTAGGGCGTTTTCTTGATTAGTGATTGATGGGGAAGAGCCAGGAAACTGGGGAGAGTGCCATCCCTGGGCCAATGGTCCTGGGCAGTATAATAAAGTAGACTGAGCAAGCCATGGGGAGAGAGTGAATCAGCAGCCCTTCTCCTTGGCCGCTGCTTCTGCCTCTTGGTTCCTGACTTGAGTTCCTGCCCTGACTTCCCTTCATGACTGACTGTAATCAGAATTGCAAGCCAGATAAACTCTTTCCTCCCCACGTCTATCACAGCTGTAAAAAGCAAACTCTAACAGCAGCCCAGAATGCCTTGCAGGTTTTATCCTCCTGCCTCAGCCTCCTGCTACTTATGGCTCCAAAAGTGCAACACTGGATGGGAGAAAACCAGGGTGAAGAATCCTGTGTGCTCACACCACAGGGCACTCTTGATGGGCGAGACAGTAGTTTCGCTGCTTGTTTGCAGATAGAATATGGAAAGGTGCTCCTTGAGCTTATTACTATAATGGCTTCCTTTCAGGGAGCTATACAGCGAGGACAGGATGAAAGGGAGAATTTTCACTGACAACTTAAAAAAAGATTGATTTATTTTTATTTTATGTGCCTTCATTTTACGTATGTGCACCACATGCGTGCAGTGCCTGAGGGGACCAGAAGAGGGCATCAGATCCTCTCCAACTACAGTCAAAAATGGCTGTTAGCCACCATGTGGGTGCTGGGACTCAAACTCAGGTCCTCTGGAAGAGCAGCTACTGCACTTAACCACTGAGCCATCTCTCCAGCCCCACTGTCAACTGTTTTGTGTCTTTAGTTCATGAATTAATTTATTCATTGTTTCTTTCCTTCTCTTTCTCCTCCTCCTCTTCTTCTTTTTCTTTGGTTTTTCAAGATAGGAATTCTCTACATAGCCCTGACTGTCCTAGAACTCACTCTGTAGACCAGACTGGCCTCAAACTCACAGAGATCCACCTGCCTCTGTCTCTCTGAGTGCTGGCATTACAGGGGTTTCTTCCTTCTTCTTGAAATAGGGTCTCAATTAGCCCAGATGGGTCTTTGACTATCTTGCTTAGACATATATCCTCAATTAATTGAAAAATACAAATAGAACTTTTTTGTTTGAGGCAGAATCTTGAACTTGCAACTCTCATGCTTCAGCTTCTAGAATGCTAGAATTGCAGGTAGGGGTCATCATGCCCCAGTCTCTGCCTTGCCATTGTCTCCATGCAGGACCCGGTACATAATTTACAAGGCCCAATGCAAAATGAGAACTCAGAGCCTCTTGTTAAAATATACACCTGTAATCCCAGCACTCAGGAGGCAGAGGCAGGAGGATCCCTGAGTTGGAGGCCAGCCTGGTCTACAGAGTAAGTTCCAGGACAGCCAAGGCTATACAGAGAAACCATGTCTCAAAACACACACACACACACACACACACACACACACACACACACACACACACACACTTGTACTGTAATCTCAGCATTTGGGATGGGGAGGGCAAGAGGATGGCCATTGTTGGCTACAAAGTAAGTTCAAACACTAAGAATTTGAAGATGGTAAAAACAGAACATTTAAACAGTGTAGGACACCAGTGAAAGACCACAAGCTCATGAGACTGGCCCAGACCCCTGAGTGCCATTCAAACCACCATCTTTTCCCACAGGACACATTATGTGCCAGTGAAGAGAGAACTTGTGACTTACTTTGGTAAGCTGACCTTGAACTTTTTCACAAGTCACTCTCAATAATCCTTCGACTTTTCTAAGCTTCAAAATATTTAGTTATTTAATTGTGCATGTGAACAAACCAAAGCATTGCCACAGTTTTAAATAACATCCGTGCTCTTTCTGCACACACAACAGCTCGCCAGTTCGACTCCCACTGGCTCCCATGTAGCTCTCCATCTGCTTCCTCCAGTCCCTCCGCTCAGCCGCTCACTTAGCCCGTAGCTATGCTTCCTTTCTCGTGGAATTTCCAAACCGCAATAGAGGAAGCCAAGCCCTTGTTCTTGTCATTCAAAATCTCCTCTCCTCCTGAGCGCCCTTAGGGACAGGATTCCATCTGCCATGCTCACCTCGAAGCTCTGCAGCACCCTTGATACGGCCTCAAGCCCCCCTCCCCACCTCCTGTGCGTTCCACTTCATGCAAGACTCCCTGAACTTCTGGCCTAGGCTCCGCACACTGTTCTGTACCTTAGACCTTCATAGTAATCATCTAACTGTAATTAATCAACGAGTCAGTCGTTTGTGGGGTTCCATCTCTTCCACCACCCTGTAGGTTGCCCGCTGTAAGAACTGTAGAGTGTCCTTTGGTGTCAGTGCTAGGATTCCAGTAGGGGGCAGCAAAGCATAAGCGATGGAAGGGTTCCAGGCTGCAGTCTTCAAAGGGTGACTTTTGGACAAACGAAGGAGAAGACAAATTTTCCTTCTGCTGCATCAGTGGAGACACAGAGCTATGAAGGGGCTGCCATGCTGCGCAAGGAGACAGTGGCAGTAGCGTCAGATAGAGGATGTGGGCTAGAGGACTGTGAGCCTGGTGTGAGTTATGGACTGGACAGATCAGGAAGAGTGGAAAATTAGTGACCCACGCCCAGAGCCAGCCCGGAGCCAGCTGTGAGGTCAACCCAGTGTTCTTGTCACCAGTTCCTCCCGTTCCCTGAACACCGCCCTCTTCTGCGGCAGCCTCCAGTGTCCTGTCCCACACCTCTCAAGGTCTGCCTTTCCCTTTTCTCCCATCACATCTCCACTGTGCTGAGTCCTGGCCCCTCAGAGGCCTGTTCAACGCCGGCCCCTGACATCCTGGCTGCGCTAACGTCAAAGTATATTTTCTTATATTCCCAATGGAGTGGGAGCCGGACTGTTCCCAGAGAGAAGGGGTAACCAAAGCAGACAGAATAAACGACAACGGATGATATTTCAGGTCCCGAGGGAGGCCAGGAAGGGACCAGCTAACAGCGACGCGGAAAGGACTAGCTAACAGCGGTGAAAGCAGTCCTAAAATTATACTAAAAAAGAATTCTCCACTGGCAACACCGGGAAAAGGTTGTTTCCTCGTGATATTAAGAGACAGCTTGTTAATTCCTATCAAGTGAAGCTTCTGTTTGCGGAATGCAGTGTGACACTGACAAAGACCTTAGAACTGCGTAACCACGCAGTAAAGAGAAGGTCACTCTCCAAAAACATCCCCCACCGCCTGAATCCAAGCCTCCGTCTCCCCTTATGCCCTGGCTACACCCAGCTAGCCTCGCTAGCACTGCCCTTCCCAGCACGTCATAGAATGACGCAGAGTAGAACTTGAACCTCGGCTTCTTTCCCTTGGCGTAATGGGGTTTTTTTTTTTGGCCCTTTATTAAAAATAACTTTTAAAGTTGGCACACAAAGCGATGGGCTCGACTATGGCATTTTCCATACTCTGTAAGTCATCCTGCTCTGTTCCGATTGGTCCCTCTCCCCCACTGCAGGGCCTTGTCCCTCCTGCTGGTCTCCTTCCTCCTTCTCCAGTTGTTCCCCCCTTCTGCTTCCAAGTCATATGTACTCCACGGCCCCTCATCCCCCCTTTGAAGAGATTTGTGTATCTTAATTTTATGTATGTGGGTGTCTTGCTTGCATGTACATCTGTGTACCATGTGTGAGCAGTGCCAGTGGAGGCTGGAAGAGGGGGTCTGATCATCTGAAACTGGAATTATAGATAGTTGTCAGCCATGGTGTGTGAGCTGAGAACCAAACCCAGGCCCTGGGCAGGAAGAAGTGCAGAAAAAACCTCCGAGCCATGCCTTCAGCCTCCCCGACCCTTTAAGATTTCTCCTTCCTTCTCTCATGGTCCTCTTTTTAGTTCTCTCTCTCCCCTTAAATCTAGGTTCTGCCCATGGGAGAATCATGAAGAATTTGTAGTTTTGAACCTGGTTTATTCCACTTAACATAATGATCTACATTTTCATTCTCCTGCAAATGTCCTGATTTTGTTTTCCTTGCTTGATTAATTCTATGATTGATCTTTTGTTCTCCACTTAATAGACTTCACCCCAAATTTATTATTTCTTGCCATCTACTGCTCTTTAGTTTTCCAGAGACCTTTAGGACCATCACATTGCTTACTTGTGATCTCTTCAGTTGTTTGATATAAGCTCTTACTCACCTTAACTGGATCCCAAAAGTTCTGGTAAGCTGTGCTTTCATTTTCACTTAATTCTGGGAAATTTTAAAATTTCCTCCTTGATTTTTTTTTCATTTTTCTACTTTAAAAAAGTATTGATCATTAATAGAGAAAAATACATCTTTTAAAAAAGACATGCTTATCTCCTCCCTGCCCCCCGCCCCAAATCGAAAGACCACCTGCTTGGAATGAAAAGGATATTCCTTTTTCTTTCTTTTTTTGAGACAGGGTCTCATTGTATAGCCCTGCTGGCCCAGAACTTGCTATGTAGACCAAGCTGGCCTTGAACTCACAGAAATTGGATAGCCTCCGCCCTACGAGTCAGTGCTGCTGGGAATAAAGGTATGGATCACCATACCCGGCTTTCACAAATTTTTTTAAATAATAAATTGATGGATTCTGAAGGTTCCTGAAATGCTTCAGGCTGTAAAGAATCCTGAAGGCCTGAAGGATGTCAGACCTAATGAGAATTTGTGAACTGGAAAGCTCCAGAAATATGTGGGGATGCCTTTCCAGAGGTCAGAACTTGAAGTATTTGCCTATGTTTAATCATGTGAAGTAGCCAGTTGCACTACTGAATTGCTGTGCCAGAAGATGACATTAAGCTAACTTTTAATTCTGCTTGCTCCCCACCCCCACTGTTCATTCTCCAAGTACTGCAGGCCGTGTGAATTCCCCAAACTGATTTACTTGCAAGTTCATGACATAAGACACAAGAGGCAGCTTTAAGGAAATTAACTTTTGTTTTTCACAGAGGAACACACATATCGAAAAATGAGAGATGAGGAAATGAAGGGTTTTGTGCTTCTGGGAAAGGGTTGCAAAGTTGTAAAAGAAAAAATAAAAGTCAGTAGCTGTGGAGAAGAACAAAAGTGTTCCAGCACTCAAGAGGCAGAGGCAGAGGTAGGTGGATTTCTGTGAGTTCAAGTTTGAGTCCAGCCTGGTTTACATATTAAGTTCCGGGCTAGCCAAGGTTACAAAGTGAGACCCTGTCCAAAAAAAAAAAAAAAAAAAAAAAACCTTGATAAAAATCTGTGCTATGTGGAATGTGAGGCCCTCCAGCTCCAGTTTCCCACGAAGTAAGACACAATGTATCTGCAAATTTTATATTTTTTGTTGTTGTTGTTTTTTCCAGACATGGTCTTTCTGTGTAGCTCTGGCTGTCCAGGAATTGGCTCTGTAGACCAGGCTGGCCCCAAGCTCACAGAGAGTTTTCTGCTTGTCCTTGGCTCCTGAGTCCTGGGATTAAAGGAGTGTGCCTCCGCTACCTGGCACAGATTTCCTCTATTTGGGGATGTGTGGAAACCCCGAGGAAGGCTGGAGTAGAGGAAGCCACTCCTGGGAGTCCTGGAGCCCTGGAGACTCACAACAGTGTGCCAGTCGCACAAGGAGAGCGATGGAAATGGAGTTTCGATCCCTCGACGCTGGATAGGAATGGGAAAAACACCTTCTGAGAACTGAGAGTAACCATAGCTTCGGGACATGAGGCTGAGACCTGCCCTTCAATCCTCACAAACTTGCTGGCCATAGCAATAAAGATTTAAATGAGATACTGGAAGAAAAGTATTTCTGTGACTATAAATTATTGACACAAGTGAGGAATTAGCCGGATAAGTTAATCCCAGAACTCAGGAAGCAAAGGCAGGTGTATCTCTATGGGTTCGAGGCCAGCCTGGGTACGCTGTCTCAAATAAAGTAAAATAAGTGAGGGATAATACTGATTGAGAGGAATATCTTCTTTCTCAAAAGCTTTCAGTTCACCCGCTCATCCAGGGTTCGTTGGCTAGCTTCTAAATCTCTGGCACTACCTCAGGAACTACAGAAACAAAGATGAATAAAGACATCATCGCCTAGAGGAGGAAGTGGCTGTCAGTGGTGGAATTTGGTGTAGCCCCTTAGCACAGTAGCATTCTTAGTGTGGTTACTTCCGCCTTCAGCACAGCCTGTGGCCCCCGCAGCCACACTAGACATTGCCACTGTAGGGGAACTGTCCTCCTCCTCCTTCCCCTCCTCCTTCTCCTTCCCCTCCTCTTCCTCCTTCCCCTCCTCTTCCTCCTTCCCCTCCTCCTCCTTCTTCCCCTCTTCTCCCTCCACCCCATCTTCCCCTCATCTTTCTCTTCCCATGTGTGTGATGCGTGTCTGTCTGTGAATGCTGATGTGCATGCGCCATGCACTAGAGTGGAGGTCGAAGGACTATGCCTGGTACTGGTCCTCGCCTTTCGTCAAGCGTGAGATGCTGTCTGGGATGTTGCTGCCGCCGCTGTGCACACTAGGTTCGCTGGCCTACGTGCTTCTGAAGAGTCTCTTCTCTCCACACTCCCCATCTCCCTGTAGGAGCACTCAGCTTCCAGATGCACGCTCTCGTGCCTAGCTTTACCCAGGTTCTGAGGATTCGAACTCAGGCCCTTACACTTGTGTGGCAGGTGCATGCTCACTGAGCTGCCTCCCTAGCTCTTCTGTTCTCTTTCCCTTGGTGCTCTGTCAGTTCAACATCTACTCATTCGTTCAACAAATGTGCACTGAACTCTTGTGCTAGACAGAGATGAGGAAGACAATGGATCCTTGTGAAAGGATCCATTCTTTTCTTCTTCTTCCACTGTGAAATCATTTTCCGTCAAGCCCTGATGAGGTTTCTGGGCTGTGTGGCTTCCTGGGATTCTTTGCCCTGGGAAGGTAGCTATAACCACTTTGCATCCCTGTTGTTCTGTGGACTTCTCCCCCTAGCCTAGAAGGGCTTCCACAGGGATCCTGTTTCACCCATTTCTGCCTTCCTCATTAGCTGTTAGCAGGGAGTTTAGCATAAAACGGACCCCACCAACAAATTGGAGACGTGGGAGACAGGTCAGGTGTCGTGGCACACGTTTAATCCCAGCACTCAGGAGGCAGAGGCAGGTGGATCTCTGAGTGTGAGGCCAGCCTGGTCTACAGAGCCTACAGAGCAAATGACAAGCCAGCCAGAGCTACATAGTGAGATCCTGGTTTTTATGGGGAAAAAAACGAAAGAAAGAAAGAAGAGAGAGAAAGAGGAAGAAGGAAAAGAAAAGAAAAACTGGGTGTAGAGACTTAGACCTTAGTCTACTCGGCAGGCTGCAAATAATGAAGACACTCACGTTTGATGTTAAGTGGGTTGGGGACTATGGTCTAGGCCACCCAGAAGGAGGTTTTTAGAATGCTCTTGGGAGTCACTTGTTTACCTATGTTCCAGATCTGTTTATTTCTCATGTAAACTCCAACCGGGCTTCCAGTAGTTCAGTGCCAGGGCTCAGACCTAGGGCAAACATCCTGAGGTCATTCTCTAAAGACGGATGGAACATCAGGGACCCTTAAGAATTTGCCCACACATCAGCCATCTGGAGTTAGGGACTAGAACGCTGGCTGATGAGAGCAGGCAAGATATCTCAGACACCACAGGCTCCTTCCCACAGCAGTACTGACTGGGTCATGGCCACACAGCCGCGAAAGCAGCTCAGGAGTGTCAGCTGGGTTTCCAGTCACCCTCCTCCCATGGAGACTCAAGGAAGTGAGGGAACAAGCCTTCTTCCTGAGCCACCAAAAGGACTTGTCCCGGTTCTGATCCTCTATCTTCTGCTTCTGGATATGGGCACAAAGGCTCTGGGAACTCTATTTGCCAATCATTTGCCAATACTTATGTTACAACTTAGTTTCTGCCTCCATGGTATTAAAAGACAAGGAAACCTCCAGTGGGAGGAGGTGACCTGGCTATGGCATTAATGGGAAGGGATCCATGCCAGTGTCATGGAGCGAGTTAGGCTGTACAGAAGTGGGTTAGTTCCTGTGAGAGCAGCAGTTATGAAAGAGTGGTCTTTCCCCATCTCTGGCTTCTGCTCTCTCTGGGAGATCCCTGTGGCACACAGTCCTGCCACGTAACACCATCTACCATGTCATGACACAGTCATAAGGACCTTCCTTACCTGAAGGTGCACACGTGGGTGAGGCTGCTGGATTTGGGACTTTGGGTCTCATGAATCGTGGCTAAGTAAACCTCTTTTCCTTATAATAATTGCCAGCCTCAGAGATATTGCTATAGGAACAGAAAATGAATCAAGACACCTGCAAAATAATCTTATTACATCTACAACCTAGATTCTAGGCACATCCCATAGCAGGATATAACAGCAGTAGTCTGTATTGCTTCTGTCTTATAGCTAATATGAACAACGATACTATGGCATTTATTCATAACTATTCATGTAGCTTTATTTTTTTGAATTCTCTTCGGTAAATACAAAGAGCAAAGTTGCTGAATCATGTAATAAGTATATATTTAACTTTTTTTTTTTCTCCTGAGACAGGTTCTTTCTATATGGCCCAGCCATGTACTTTTTTTTTTTTTGAAGAACTGTCTATATAATCCTGCCTATCCTGGATCTCACTATGTAGACCGGGCTGGCCTCAAACTCATAGAGATCCTCCTGCCTCTGCTGAGATCAAAGGCATGTACTCCAAACACAAATTTAAAGTGGGCAGTAATACTTTATGTTCTTACTAGGAAGGTATACGGCTTCCAATCTTTCTTACATTCTTACTGACATGACTAAAATTATAACTATTATTGGTGGTAGCAAGTTACATGACATAGATTTGATTTGCCTTTTCCCAATAAGCAATAACACTGAGTGTCTTTTCATGTGCTTATCAGCCACTGGGGTGTTGGAGTGTGTAATTTTTTTTGGGGGGGGGAATGAAGTGACTGCTCAAATCTTTTGTTCCATTTTCCTTCGGAGACAAGGTGTCTCTATGCAACTATGGCTGGTCAGGGACTTGCTATGTATATCAGGCTGGACTCGAACTCACAGAAAGCCTGCTATGGCCTCTGGAACACTGGGGCTAAAGGTGTGAGTTTCCACTTCCAGCAAAGCCCTTTGGCTCTTCTTTCTTCTTCTTCATCTACTTATTTTATGTATCTGAGTGCTCTGTCCGCATGTACACCCACGTGCCACAAAGGGGCACCAGATCTCATTATAGATTGTTGTCAGCCACCATGTGGGTGCTGGGAATTGAACTCAGGACCTCTGAAAGCGCAGCCTGTGCTCCTAACTGCCGAGCCACCTCTCCAGCAAGTTCTTCTTCTTTTTCAGGATTCACTTTATTTTTAATTATGCATATGTCTGTGGATATGAACACACAGGTCTCCTTCCCTCCTCTAGAGCTTACCCTGATTCCCTGGGTTTTAGGAGATGAAGGAAAGCATAAGCCTCAGGACACAAGGTTGTGGCTTTGAACCCTGTTCTGCCACACACACTTTCCTTGTTGTTGGCAGCATGTTTCCTAAGAACAATGTAATCTTTTTGAAATATTGATTAGTATTATTATTGTGTAGGCACAGTGTGTGTGTGAGAGCATAGGTGGACCGTGGCCCATGTGTGAAAGCCAAAAGACAACTTGGTAAAGTCGGGTCTCTCCTTCCTCCTTTTATGTAATTTCCAAAGCGGATAGCACATGTGGCAGGCCTGCTAAGCCCTCTTGTCACCTGAGAATACGTATCTTGGGAGTTCCCACTGAGTATTAAATGACAAACCCACATTAAAGAGCTCTAGGAATTATAAACAGCATATAAACGATACCCAGGACTGTAAATCACAACAGCATTCATACTCACCTGTGCCTTCCTAGAACCTGCGCTCCCTTAGGACACCCTGCCTTGGGTTAGGTTTATTTGTATATGTCTTTTCTTCCTTGAGAAGAACCAGGCGTTAATAATTTTGTGTCTTCCAATGCACTGAGCGTCAGATCTATGTATGGACATTCACCAGGTGAGTAAATAAATTGATAATGATGACAGAGAATCAAGCTCAGGAAACAGAGCCAGTGATCAGCGGCACAGCCACAAGAGAGTGGTCTAATTAAGGACACCACTACTGGAATGAGGACCATTCTCACCAACACCTGCTAGACAGTAGTGAGTATGTGGCTGGGCAGTGTGTGTGTGTGTGTGTGTGTGTGTGTGTGTGTGTGTGTGTACGCGCGCGCCCTATTCAGGAAGACTGGGAAATTAAAAGACAAGCAAACAAAAATGACACAGATTTTTCAAATCTTTGGATTTTTTTTAATTGCTATGTAGAAGCGTCATTAGAACAAGGAAAAATTTTAAACAAGGAAAACCTAGGAGGAAACTATTGCCATGGTCTCATCAGAAAAGACTGTGGATGGGGTTGGGCGTGGTGGTGCATGCCTTTGGTCCCAGCACTCAAGAGGCAGAGGCAGGTGGATCTTTACGAGTTCAAGGTCAGCTTTGTCTACAAAGCAAGTTCAGGACAGCCAGGGCTCTGTTACACAGAGAAACCCAGTCTCGAAAAACCAAACCAAACCAAACGAAAAAAACATCTGGCTATTTCTCAATTTGGAGAAAGCAGAGGTGGGAGGCTTTCGAGTATGGAGGAAGGGCACAGGTACATGTGTGTTGGATTTTGAGTTTTCTGGAAGCAGATGCTGAGAGTTGGAGAGGCAGGATGTTTCCTGGAGGAAGAAGCGGAATCAAGTGGAAGAAAAAGTCGAACTTTGCTGTAGACCCCACACAGGCCCAAACAACCTGTCAGGGAGCTCTGGGGTAACTGGGCACGGCTGAGTGTTTATACCTCTGCTGTGCCCAGTCACAGGAGGAGGGCAGTCATGAGACAGGCATGCCCTGTGCTGGACTGCTCTCTGAGAGCAGGTGAGAGGCCAGAGGCCCCTGCTAGCCTACCCCCTACCTGCATGTCTCTCTGCAGGCTGAACTAAGCGCAAGCCTCTGTGCCTCCTACAGAGGCAGATGAGAGGCAGGAAAGAGAGAACGGGCCCTATAGATTTTCTATATTTTAGGTGGAAATAAAGAAAAATAAGTAAGCTTACCACTGAGGTCTCTCCATTGATACTATGTGGACATATTTCTTTTACCTATTAGCAGATACTAAATTATAGGAGAGAGGATAAAAGGTACTAAATTTAGAGTTCTCATATGGTGACTTTGAATACCCTCAAGATATTAAGATAGCACCCATGTCCAAGGGATTTGGGGGCAATGGGCATGCTTGTAATCCATAATTGGGGCGGGGCTGATGGGGGAGGATCACAGGTTCAAGGTCAGCTTGGCCTTCCTACATAGTGAAGCCCTGTCTAAGACAAACGAACAAACCGACATAAAGGAAGCCAGTTCAGGGCCGGGAAGGTGCTCAGTGCCAGGAGCCTGCCCAGCCTTTGTGAATTGGTGCCCTGGGAAGAAATTAGTACAAATGTAGGGTTTGGAGCAGTAGCCTCTGCTGTATTCGTGGACCCTAATACCCACAGTGTCTGCTTGAGGTAGATATCTTTGTTACATCCTTTTTGAATATTTTGCTATTTCTTTTGTGAAGGAAGAAAGAAAGATTTGGAGAAGCTAAATGCCTGGCTCTAAGATTTTTCAGATGTTCTTAAAGTTGGGGTGGTGGCACACGGCCAGAAGACAGCGCCAGATCCCTCGGAACTGAAGTTGCAGGCAGTTGTAAATCACTGATATTGTGGGTGCTGGGAATTCAACTCCTGTCTCCTGTAGGAACAGCAAGCTCTCTTACCTGCTGGCGCTCTCTCCAGCCCCAACTCATGCTCTTAAATATTAAATTGTATTGCTTTCCCACAGAGACCATTATAAGTCAGTACATGGCAGGGGGAAAAAAGGCATTTTAAGGAAGGTAGCATATCTTCAAGGTGAATGTAGCCAAGGGTTGAAAGAGTTCCAGAATATTTTGTGTGAATCACTGCGTCTCAGAAGGCAGTGTAAAGATTTTCCAGCTCACACATTGCAGAGGATGATGGTGACAATGACAGCTTACTTGTGATCTCTGAATACTTCACAGAGAGGCCACAATGCTGTTGGTTACTGAGCGATTGACAGAAGAGGAAAGAGAACAAAGGGCATAGGCTATTTTTTCAGAAGTTTTAATAAAATAGAGGACATAATTACACCTTTTACATAAATAAGAAACATAATATTTAATTATTAACTCACTGCTCCCCTGTTGTTTGATCTTACAACTGTGACATGTCTCTGGTTCTCTCTCTGCCCTTCCCAAGGTGGACACACCTAGTGGTCTTATTCTACTTTGGTTACAGACTACTCTTTTTATTCAGTTAGATGTTCTGAGTGCCTCCAGTGACTCCGCTTTTGCAGGGAGGTCAGAGACCTTCGCCCAAGGTCGCCCGGGTCTATCATCTGATTTCCACAGATGAGGACACACTTCTCAGAGCAGCTACACACCAGGCGCATCCTCGAGTCCTTCAACAACCAGTTACTCTGTCTACACCCTTCCTTGCGTCCTGTAACCCCCTCAGAGTCAGTGTCCCTGGGGGGGGGGGGAGTCTGTTTGCCACCTTCCCCATCAGCCCCCATCAGTCCAGCCCTTCCCTCCGAGGCGGCTGGAGAGTAATTAGCAACGCCGTCCACCTGTGCACAGGAAGATGCCCACGGCCACACCAGCGATTATGAAACAGCCCATCAGGATGCCCAGGACCAGTGAGGTGTAAGAGCGGCCTGTTTGACTCCCTGCAGAACAGGCAGAGAGTGAGTTTAAGAGCATACTCCCAAGGAGTCTGAAGTTAAGGTCAAAGCCCACAGCATCTATACTTTCAAAAGGAAGTCACCCAATGACTTAAGCTCTGTGCAGGCACCCTCTCCCTGGCTGCGGCCCCCTCCTTGCGTTGCTCAAGGGATGCCTCACGTCCATCCATCTGCATGGAAGCCACCCGGTCCCCAACACACAGGCAGGGCCAGAATCCCCTCAGACAGACCTTTCATGTTTTCCGTGGTGATATGGTTCTCTAGATACTCCACACAAGTGTCCTGAAGAAACTCCAGCACTTCGAACCGAGTCCGATTGTAGGCGTTGAGCTGCTTCAGGGTGAAGTTGGTTGCTGGAGAGGGCTCCTGGGAGCCTGCCACCCACAGGGCGGCCTTTGGCTGGAAACTTATGAAGGCGCTCCCATTCACAGCCACATCGAAGAAGACGTGGGCCTCAGCGCCCTCGGAGGCAGGCAGCTCACAGCCCAGCGAGCAGCTGATGGTGAGAGGATCTGTGGCGAGGAGGAGGGTCAGTTCTGGGCTCGCCCGAGGTGGGGGGTTTGGGGAGGGGGTGTTCACTAGGCGCGAAGGGGGAACATGGAGGGGAGAAGGGACTGGGGGCTTGAGGACACAAGGGAGGGTCCGTCTGGAAAGCGCCGGGGTTAGACTATTGGAGCCTGCCTATTGGAGCCTGCGTCAAGAGGTGAAGAAAAAGGGGGACTAGGGGAGAAAGAAGCAGAGAAGGGCCGTGAAAGGAAGCGCTGGCTTCCCAGGCAAGACACTGGATCTTTGAGAGGAATAGGGGGTTTCGAGAGCTGACGGTGGACCCTCCACATCTATGAGAAGAGGTGGTCGGAGGCTGAGGGCAAAGTGCTTGGGCTGCTTGAAGAGAAGGGCAGGGGAGTATGAGGGAAGGAAGTTGGCAGAATCCTTAGTAAAACTTTGGAGATCAGGGTGGATCAGGGACAGGGTCCCCTTAGAAAGTCTACTCCAGGAGGTCACGCCGGCCCGAGAAGTATCTGATAGACGCTATCGATTAAATAGAGGTTTCTTACAATTGGGACATCTGCTTTTCTCGCAGAGCGCAATCTCCAAGGGCCAGGGCGCTTCAGAGAAGCCCCACCCCCAAAGACCACGCCCACTCTCCCACTCCCCTCCCAAAGATCCTGCCGTCTAGAACTCAGCCTTAGCGCCAAAGCTCCGCCACAAGCCCCTTCAGACGCTGTCATCATCCAGCACCCCCCCCCCCAGCTCCGACTCACAGACCACGCTGCTCCTGCGCTCGCGGGTCACCAGCTTCACCAGGCTCTGGAACTGGGTCAGGTAGAGCTGCAGGCCACTTTCTGTGCGCGCCCAGCTTTCCGGATCCTGCCAGGGCTGCAGCTGGAGGATGGTGATGTTGTTTGTCGAGCCTTCCAGCGTGTGTGTCAGGAGTTTCCCCAGCGTGGCGTTGCCCTGATGCCTCACGTGATTGGGGTCTCGGAAGTAGGAGATTTGGATCATGTGCAGGCTTTGGGAGCCTAGGGGCAGAGTCGGAGCGTCAGGACCGCCGGCGAGGAAAGGGGTAGCTGGCAGCCAGGGATAATAAACCCTTCCGCAGAGGCCTGCCGCCCACTTCTCAATCCCATAAAGCGCTCGTCGGCCTGCCCCCCTCCCCCATTTGATGCTCACAACAGCCTTGCCAGGAGAGAGAGCAGGGATTATTATCTTTGCTTTACAGATGAGCAAACTGAGGCCTGCAGTTGGAAAGGGCATCCCTCTGTGCTTTTTCCCTCCTCCTTCACACGTCCAGCCCCTGTAGCCTCTCTTCTGGGCCATTGTCATCCTGTGGGGTACCACGGAATACTTATTTTTCAATTTCACCCTTTGGTTTTGGTTTGGTTTGGCAGGGCTCTCCTGGGGCTGGTTTTGTAGACCAGGATGGCCTCCAGCTCGGGGATCCGCTTCATCTCTGACTCTCCAGTCCTGCCATTAAAGTGCTGGAGCATCACATCCGGCCTAGTTTCATCCTTCTTATGGGTCTCCATCTGACCCCAAACCCTTAAAGCCCTCCAGGGACATACCCTACCCCTCCCAAGTAATAATAGCTAATGCCTGTGAAGTGCTTGTTAGGCCCTGGGCGCTGTTTTATACACATTATTAACTTATGTATGCCTTCCTCCTAAAGCCTTAACATGGTAGCTACTGTTATTAACCCCTGTGTATGGGAATCTGAGGCCAGGATGGTGAAGCAAGCCAAGATTTGAATACTGGTAGCTGAAGCCTACCTGCCTCGGTCTGGAGTCTTGGTCTCTCCACAGAACACCTGTCCACAGGACAGACCTCAGAGCCTAGTCCCAGTCTGAGATCCCTGGCCAGTGGACCTGGCCCCAGCTGCATTTTCTGGTGAATCTCAGTGTTTGGTTTTACCAAATGGCTTGGAGTTCCTCATGCTGACCTTTGGCCCTTGGGTGATGAGCCAGTGCTCTCCTGCCCTTGTCCTGCCTGGCACATTTCTCTCCATGTTTCAGGACCCAGCTCTGTTGCCTTCTCCTTGGAGTGCTTTCCCGCTGTCTCCTCTTGCCCCTCCTTTCTCCTCCCCTCCTCTTCGCTTGGGTGTGGGCAGAGCATTTTGCGTCAGCACCGATTTCGTGGGATTCCTACTGTTTGTGTCCAAACACAAAGGGGGCTGTGCTGGACTCCTCCCAGGCTGTGAAACTCGGTTTAATCATCCCTGCCTTCAATACCCAGAAAAGGGCCTTGCTAGTGTTGTCGCCAGGAGAATGGCTGAATGAATAAGGCTATGCACCCCCCCCCCACACACACACACACACTCACACTTCTCACGCTGTGGCTGTGTTTGAGAAGTTGTTTTCCGTGTTTGCAAGTGTGGATATGCCGGTGTGTGTAACCGTAGCAACGCTCCTCAACTGCTCTGTGATCCCGTTTTCCCCTCTGTAAGGTCAGTGTGGTAGCGTTGGGGTCCATGGTGGATAAAGGAGTCAATGCATGTATCAGATACAGTAAGCACTCTGAACACGACTCTGAAGCTACAGGAATTGGGGGAGGCTGGGCACGGCAGTGTCTGGTGAGAACTCCCTTTTCTGTTTTAAGAGCTTCCAGAAGCCTGATCTGGCCCTGCCCCACCTCACCAGCGACACTCCCGGTCTTCTTCCTCCTTCCCTGCTTCCCCCTCTCGATCCTCCAGCTTGCCTCAGGTCTCCTAGTGCCTTCCCTTTCTCTTCCTATCTTCCCTAGACCGACACCGCTCTGCCTGCCTCTTCACCTCATTCTCACTCTCTACAGGTCCGGTCCACCATCCTGCCCCAAACCCACACCAGCGAGTTAACTTGGACTTCCTCACCGATGCCCAGGACCCGGCGTGCGCTCTAGAGCGATCCCAGCAGCTGCAGACACCACGCTGTGGGCTCAGCTGTCCCACACTGCTGTCAAAGTCCCCGGAACAGCCCGGGGAGGAGCCGTGTCCCTAACTCACCATCTGAGTCCTTCTGGTTACAAAAGGCGCAGCCAGGCAGCAGCAGCAGCGGCAGCAACTTCGTCAACATCCTGGAGCTGAAGTTCTGGGTCCTACCTGGACCGGGCTCGGGCTCGGCAGGCTGCAGACGAGGAAAGAGAAAGGAGGCTGCCCTGGAGGGGCCGGAGCAGAGCTTGGATGGAAAGACACCAGGCGATGGGTGGAGGAAGAGAGGGTCCGGCTTTTAAAGTGTTACTTCTCTCTCCTACTAGGGGGCCGGCTCGCCTCGGCCCCTCCCAGCCTTGGGCCCTCCTACCTAGACCTGCCTGTGCCCTTCCCGGCTGCTGCTTCCGAGGCTTGAGGAGGAGCGGAAAAGGGGGGGGGGGGGGGGGGCTCAGTGAGAAGTCCGGTCTACGCTGAGTCAGGGGGTGGGGCGCCCGCTTTCGATGTTTCCGACTCCAAGAACGTAGAGATCGTTAAGGTTACTGACGGGGAAACTGAGGTCCTAGGAGATGCAGGGACTTGCCCAAAGTTTGCGTGACGTGATGACGGCAGATCCAGGGTTGGAATTTAGCTTTCCAGGATAACTGCCTATATTTTATCAGAAGTTTAAGTGCGTAGGAATTACACAGTCGGGGGTCTCGTGCTGGGAAATAGTCACAGAGAGTATGAAGGAGCTCATAGTGTGGAGCAGAGATTTATGAGCCAGATAAATCTCAGCACCGAACAGAGTCATTTGGAGGACAATGACATCACAATTAGCATGTTTTTAAAAATGAAGTAGAACAGAGTAACAAATTTGGCGCATCGTCCTTAGTAGGCAAAATTTCCTGAAATATGTGGTCTCCCTGAAAAATAGGGCGTTTTGGTTTGTGCATTTTCTTAAAACAAAACAAAACAAAAAAAAACAGGGTCTCACGATGTATATCAGGCTGTCCTCAAACTCACAGAGATCCAGCTGCCGCTGCCTCTTAGGCATTTTTTTAAATTACCGTGCACAGCAGTGGGTTTCATTATGGCATTTTCTTTTCTTTTTTTCATTATGGCATTTTCATACATTCACGTCATTATACTGTGTTCTCAGACATCCTCTTCTATCTTCCTTGCCCTCCTCTCTCAGGTCTCCTTCCATTGCCCATCCCTTTTATACTCTTTATACTAAAAAAATAAAAATTATTTAATGTATATGAGTGCTCTGTTTTCATGCACACCCGAAGAGGGAATCAGATTCCATTACAGATGGTTGTGAGCCACCTTGTGGTTGCTGGGAATTGAACTCAGGACCTCTGGAAAAACAGCCAGTGTTCTTAACCTCTGAGCCATCTCCCCCGGCCTCCCCATACTTTAAATGTTAGCTCACGTGCACGTAGACCCGTAAACACACACACACACACACACACACACACACACCTTTTGAATCTAATTACTTCACTTAACAGGATGACCTGCAGTTTCATTTGTTTTCTTGAAATGTTACAATTTAACTTCCCCCTTTGGCTAAATAGAGTTCCATAGTGCTTATGGACCACATTGTCTTTATCCATTCGTGTGTTGATGGTGTGTGAGTTTTGGGCAACAATATGAAATGCAGATCTTAGGTTAGGAAGCAAGTAGATTGGTTTAAAGTCCGTTTCCCAAGTTAGGAAAGTCCTCATGGTGAAATACTACTCAGGAGTGAAAACAAAAACAGAAAAACTTCCCTCTCAAACCCCCACTTCATTTTCATACTGCTTAGAATCACTTGGTCTTATTTACATATTTGTTCTCTGAATTTCCCACCGAAGTGCAAGCACCTTGGGAACAGAGCGACTGTCTATCTGTCCATGCTGACCCAGCGGTGCGCATCACACGTAAACACCAGCTACAGGAGTGACAGAAAGAGGTCGTGACGATGTGCGCCCAGCTCTAGGAGTGAGTTATAGATGACGACCTGCAGCTCAGCCATCATTCATCTGTCAGCCACACAACTGAGCGCGCCTGCTTCGGTGCGGGAACGAGTGAATCCGGAAGGCTGTGCATGAGGTAGAGCAATGGCTTATTTCCGGGAAGGGAGGGCAGGAGAAGGAAGATGAGAGAGGGGAGGAGGGGGGAAGAGAGAGAGACAGACAGAGAGAGAAGGAGACTGCAGAGAGGAGTGGGAAATCTTGTGAAAACATTTGTTACTACTTTGCAAACAATTTTTCCTTTTACAAATATGACTGTTTCAAATGGTCAATTTTATATCTAGAATATGATCATATATTTCCCACTTAACTGAAAATAAGAAACTTAAATAACAGGTCATGGTCGACCCCCATACTAGAATAGCTTGAGGTGTGGGGAAGGCGGCAGAACAGTGTCACTGAGAGCTCAGTGAGACACTGGTGGGGCAGCAGGAACTGTGGACCAAATATAGATAGCACATCCTATGTTGTATTTACTTTAAGAAGTAGTGCTGTCCCGGTTATACGCTTATAATTCAGTCCTCCTAGCTCCTGATTCTGTGTGTGTCTGTCTGTTCAAATGCACAGGAGAACGTCTGGAGCCGATGTGGCTCAGGGTTGCCTTTGGGGAACAGGATTGGGTTAAGTGCTAATAGAGAAGGTTTAACATTTTACTTTATATCCTTCTCGGTGTCCCGGTGGGACCTGGGACAAAGCGTGGTCACGGACTCTCCGAGCTCAGCTTGTGAGCTCTCCCAGGCTCTCCTCTGTTCTTTCAGACCTCACAGCTCATCACCTTGCTCTGGATGGATGACGGGGCTTTAAAGCAGAGCGATTTGAATCGTAACCAATTGCACCGTCTTGAATTTTTAAAAAATGATCATGAACTGTGTTGTCTTTGAAGAATTACTACTTCATGTTTGTAGAATTACATTCTAAACCTGTTTATCACTACCGCATTACAAATGTCACCGAAACTACATCATCCGAGGTTATAGTTCTTTCCCCGAGTTGACTCCTGGATTAATAACATCAAAGGAAGACGAAAGTTGGCTCTTTCCACTTCTTTGCATTTCTGTATGCTTATACCATATATGAATGCATCCTTAATGACCCAGTGGTGTTATTAGTGGGACTAGGGTTCTCTAGAATCACAGAAGTTACGGAATGAATTCTATATAATATATAGGATTTATGGAATTAGCATATACACACATATAAGTATGTATAAAGGGAATTTATTGGAATGATTTACAGGCTACAGTCCAACTAATCCCACAGCGGCTGGCTGTGAATGCAAAGTCCAAGAATCTAGCAGCTGCTCAGTCCCATGAGGCTGGGTGTCTCAGCTGGGCTTCTGTGTATGCTAGGATCCCAAAGAAGTAGGAGCCAATGCCAGGGAGAGAATGGATATGCTAGCAAGGTGAGGGCAAGCAGGCGGAGTGAAAACTTCCTTCTTCCATGTCCTACGTACTCTTCCAGAAGAAGGTGTGGCTCAGGCTAAAGGTGTGTCTTCCCTGACTCAAGATCTGGATTAAAGGCGTGTGTCTTCCCGCCTCAGGATCTCCATCAAAAGCGAGTGTCCTCCTGCCTCAGGATCCGGCTCCTGCGGGGTCCTCTACTTTGTGGAAATGACATTGACATGCGTTCGTTCTCTGCAACCTGCTTCTCTCACTTGCTCTGTGTAGGCTCAGTAACCGCCACAGCTCTAACACATTCCGTTTCAATAGTGCACTCCTGCAGGGGCTGGAAAGGAAAGCTGGCTGCCGAGCTGCCCTTCCAGGTGACCCAGGGTTGTGTGGCACCCACACGGCAGCTCGCAGAGGCAACTGTGCTCACAGCCTGTAACTCCAATTCCTGGAAAACCTCTTCTGACCGCCCAGGGCACCAGATATGCACAGCACAGGGTGCAAAGGCAAAACACATACACGTAAAGCAAAAGAAATAGATCCAAAAAGAGCACATCACTACTTATCCATCATTTGGTATTAGGCTTCACATGTTGGTGTTTGTTCGTATGTGTGTGTGTTTCTGTGAGCATGCATGCACATATGTGTGGAAGCCAGAGGTAGATAGTTGTGTGTCTTCCTTAATTGCTCTCTGTCTTGCTCTTCTTCTTCTTCTTCTTCTTCTTCTTCTTCTTCTTCTTCTTCTTCTTTTCATGTGTATGTCTGTGTGCATTCATGTTCACATGTATGTGGGTACGTATGTGTGAACATATGTGTGAAAGGGTACATACGTGCACATGTATGCAGAGGCCCAAGGCTGGAGTCAGGAATCTTATTTGACCATCCTTCCACCTCATTCTTTGTGCCAGGGTCACTCAGTCACCTAGAGCTTGAGGCCGGCGAGATGGCTCAGCAGGTTCAGACCTTTGGCAGCAAGCCTGGCCGCCCGAGTTTGCTCCTAGGGCCCACCTGGCGGAGGGAGAGAACTGATCAGGTATGCACAGCCTCCCCACCACTAAATTTATTTATTTTCAAATCCAGAGCTTGAATAAGGCTAGTCTCACTAGCCAGCTTGCTCTGGGGGTCCTCTGTCTCTACCTTCAGAGGCTAGAATGACAAGTGCGCCAGCCTCCGCTTACTGGGTTCTGGGGCTCTGAACGGCTGAGCACTCCCCAGCTTTTTGTCGTATTTTCTGAGGCAGGGTCTGCTCACTGAGCCTGGAGCCTACTGACTGCCTGGCCAGCGAGCCCCACAGATCCTCCTGTGTCTGCTTCTCCAGTGGCAGGATTGCAGGTTCGCCTGCCGGGCTGGGCTTTTTGTGTCCTGACTTCAGGTGGCCAGGCTTTAGACTGAGCCATTGCCCCATCCTGACGCTCATGCTTATCCACTTACCGGCAAGTTAGAAATCACGTGTTCTGTTCACACTTCCCTGTGTAGAGATGGGAGAGTTGGCGTGTAGCTACAAATCTTGGGCGTGGATTTGCTGAGTCACAGGCTACACGGTTTTCAATTAGGGTAGGTGCCGCCAAAATCTTTTCACAGAGATGGGTGCTACTTTGCATTTCCTGTGATGTGTAAGTTCCACGCTCCAAATCTTTGCCAGTCCTTGGTAGCACCAGGTAGGTGGTGCAAAACAGCATTTCAGTTTGGTTTGACTTTACATTTCTCTGATTCCTGATGAGCCTGTGGGTCTCTTGCTTTGGCTTTTTTTGTCTGTTGAGGGCTGGAGAAGTGCTTTGGGCCGGAAGGCTAGGAGAGCATATCTGGCTTTGGGGGTGTTTCTGATGGAGCTGGACTCTGAGAAGGTAACGCCGGGAGCCACCAGCAATGCATGAGCTGTTCAGTACATGCCTCCTCCCTGTGGACGGGTTTCTGGTGTGCTTCCTGGGGAAACTGCAGCTTATCGCTGGGGAGGGAGGAAGGCCTTGAGTAGCTGGTGAGTTGCCTCAGCTCTTGCTCTTCTGTTGGTAAGATGCTTCAACCGATAACTGGATGAGGGGTTCCTCTCCCCTCTCATGTCCCCGAGATCTCCCCTGCCTTGACCTAAGCAACTGGGGCTCATCTGGAGGCGTCTCTTCCCCAGTCCCGATGACACAGGCCCTGTCTTAGACACGGGTGGTAGCCGCGATAGCTATTTGCCAAGCACCATCCTTACACCCCGAGCCCTGGGACTGAAGCAGCGGGTCAACAGTAGTAAGCTTGTAGCGTTTATCGCTGGCCGCTCTTTTCATAAATACTCCTATCCAAATGCCAGCTCTGTGAGTCAGGCTTCCTCAGCACTAGCATCTTACTGAAAGGATCAGGTTCGGAGAAGTTAAGTGAGTTCCCTCAGGTTATACACAGCAAAAAAATTATCATTGGAACTTCTTTTTTTTCTTTTTTTTTTTTTTTATGATGCCAAAGTTGATTAATCTCCATATGAGTGCATGTGTATATGTTTATATGGGTATGTGGGGGTGCATGCACTTGTGTGTGCATGCGTCACATCTGTGCATATGCGTGTAGGTGCCAGAAGACAACCGCAGGTGTCCGCCTTGGGAATGCCGTCCATCTCCTTTATTCATTTGTTTTTCTTCTGAAGTTCAGCTTTCCCAACTGAGCCCTACTCCTGCAGAAGATTTCAGTCAGCTCCCACCGGCACATTTCTGAACGCACACCTCTGAGTGTTTAACGTATGCTTCCGATTTATACTGTAGGCCTGTGCTCGCTTCCTCCGGGGAACCCAAGCTCATCATCCCTACCTTACAGACAGGACAACTGAAGCTCGGGAAAGTGAGCCGGGGGAACCTGCAGAAGCTCACACCACTTGGCTAGTAGTGTGCAAGAAGAATTTGAATCCACGGGGGATGAGCACTCGGGGCTGAGTAGGACACAGTGGACGAATGCTGGGGGTAGAAAGGCTGGTGAGCTGAGAGAATCCATTAGGAAGTTTTCCAGCTAACCCCCAAAACGCTCTCATTGGAGTCGAGGGACCGAAAACTCACACACCATGGTGGGCTCTGGGCCAGCAGCCAGATTTGACAGGAATCTGAAAAATAAGGATCTTAATGAACAAAGGGAAGTGAAGGAAGCAAATGGTGGTGGTTCTCACCCGGGAGAGCACATGTTGGGGAAAGATAAGGGAAACAGGAAACTGGCTGGGGCCAGCGCTGGTGCAGCACCCCCACCCCCACCCCCGTGGGTGGGTGAGGAGGACCCCTGCCAGGCCTGGCTGTGTGCCCAGCCACAATTCAGGGGATCCACTCCCCGCTCCCTGTGACCTGAAGGTAGACCCCACCCAATCTGGCTCAACTCCACAGCCAGAGTGTGGCCTGTACAGAGAGTGCCCACCCCCACCTCCCCGGGACTGGGAACCACTGACAACACGGAAGGACACTTGTTGAGTGAGGGGAGCACATGTGCTTGATTTTCACTAGACGCGCCCCCCCCCCCCCCCCACAAAAACCTGGAGAAGCAGCAGGCAGCTCCCATTTTATGAGGACACGGAGGCTGGACAGCGAGCAGACCTGCTAGGGTAGCCAGATGGCCCAGCAAACCAGGCAAGCTGGGCTCTGGATGTGCCTTCCCCATCGGTGGAGGATACTGCGTGCCCACACTGTGAGAACTGAGCAGGTGGGGGAGCCGAGAGGGAAGCTGGGCTTCGCAGGCAGCCAGGGGGACCTTGCGGCTTGGGAAGAGTGGAGGGGAGATGTGAATGGGCCGTGATTTCCTGAGGGGAAGGCAGAGAAATAGATGGAAGTCTTAGTCAGGATGTTCCATGTAGGCATCAGTCCCAATACACTTCAGCGGAGGGCACGTGGGACACGTGAGCAGAGGCCCGAGGTCAGGCCAACCCCAGCTCTGCCAGCCCCAGCGACTGTGTGTTGGTGTGCTCTCCAGCCTTATCTTTCTGTTGATTCCTTCCCGCTAAACTCACTCCCCCTGGTTTCCTGAACGGAGCGCACACAGGTTATCTTTTCTCTCTCTTTAGCCATATTTTTAGATAGCTTAAAGGCCCTAACTTTATGTTCCCGACTAGCTCATTGCTCACAAACTCATGAAGGGGCTAACGTTTAAAATAAGTACGTATTTAATAAACAATTAAATACAAGAAAAACGTGCTCATTTAAGGGACAATCTAACAAAGTATGGAGAAGGTGGAAGGTTTTAGAAATACAATTATAGAACTCTGAGAGATGTCAAAAATTGTAGAGACAGAGAGAGACAGGGAGAGAGAAAGAATACCGTGTGATTGGATGGCTTAATTCTGTGAAGATAGGTATTCTCCCCGAATCCACTTAACATACACATAGATGTAATACCGTCAAAAGCGCATCAGCCTGATAAAATTACTCCCAACTTAATGTACTAATCTGAAAAACGGCCAAGATGCTCTTGAAACACAAAGTGGCCCTAAGCCATGAAGACTAAGCCTACACCTATACTGGTGGAGAGGCCACTGGTTCACAGAGAGAAGGGTCCCAGCGTAGAGCAGACAGGGACTCAAAGTCAGCCAGCCATGTCAAGGGTAGATTTGCAAGGAAAAGCTGACGAGGGGTGAGTGGTGGCGGGCAAAGGGCCGTGTTCTTTTGTTTCATCTCAACATGGATGGCCTCCAGCTGCGATTCACCTGGTTTTGTTTGCTGGGTGTCCGCCGCTGGGCATACCCCACCGTGACCAGATAAGACACCAGTCTTGACACAACTCCGCTTCAGTGTGTACATTGAAGGTGAAAGACAAAGCTGTACAGTTTGGGGGATAAATAGGAGACTTCAGGCTAGGAAATGGTTTCCATTTTTTTTTTTTTAAAGAATTATTTTTAGTTATGTGTATGGCCATGTCTCTGTTTCAGTATGTGTGGGTAGATAACTAAAGCTACAGAAGGTTGTAAGCCACCAGGTAGGTGCTGGGAACTGAACACAGGTCCCCTCTACAAGGGAGTAAGTGCTCTCAGCCCCGGAGCCGATTCCCCAGGTCATGTTAATTATTTGAGATAGGGCCTTGCAGTGTGGCCAGGTTGGTCTCAAACTCGCGGACCCAGTGATCCTTCTGCCTCAAACCCGAGAGAAGTAAATGTGATTGAAAGCAGCATTTGAGAAAAAAATCTCATATTCTGACTGCTCACTTCTCACAGAAACCCTGACAGTTTTGTTGGATTAACTTTGCATTTGGCGACCTTAATGAACTTTTTAGTCTGATATTTCACTTGGAGTTTGTGGATAGTCACAGCACTAGAAGGTGATAATGATGTATTTCTTCCTTTGTAAGTTTTATGCTGCTAATTTCTTTCTTCTCTTTTCTTTGTGTGTGTGTGTTGTGTAAACATCTTCAGATGCTCTTGCCCGTGGCAGTGTGTGTGGAGAGCAGAGGCCAACACTGGACATTTTCCTCTATCACTTTCAACCCTGTTTTTGGAGACAAGGTCTCTTACTGAACTGGAGTTCACTCATCTGCTGGGATGACCACCAGCAAGCTCTTGGCTCTCTCTGTGTCTACTTTCCCCCAACCCCCAGTGCTGAGGTTCCAGACACAGCCACCACACCTGGCTTTCACGTGGCTGCCGGGGATTGAACTCAGGTCCTCGTGCTCCTGTGCAAACCTTTTCCCTGAGCTAGTTCCCTACTACTTCTTCAGGACTGGGTCCTGAGCTGGCCTCTAACTCTTGACATTCTCCTCCCTCAGCCTCCCCAGTGCAGGAATTGCAGGCACGTGACACCCTGCCTGGCTTGATTTTTGTTTGCTTCTCATTTACTTGTATCTTAAATATGTATTTTACTTGTGCATATGTCTCTCTGTGTGTGTATGCCCCTTGTCTGCAGGTACCCTAAGAGGGTTCCAGATACCCTGCGCCTAGAATTAAATGAGGTTACGAGCTGCCTGGTGTAGGTGCTGGAAAGTGAACTCTCATCCTCTTAAATACTGAACCATCTTTCTAGCTCTCACCCTTTTTTTTTTTTTTTTTGAGACAGCCTCTTGATGTGCAGCTCAGGCTGGCCTTGAGCTTCCCTGAGTGCTGGGATTCCTTGTGTGTGCCAGCTATCATCCTGTAGTGAGAATGTTGTAATTTAGGTTTATTTTAAAAAACCCACAAAAATATTATGGGAATATGTTTTCATTTTAATCCCAGGTGTGGGGATATGGGGCTGCTTCACAGCAGGTGACTGTGATTTGCTTGTGCTCTAGCAGGAGTGTGATTTTGACAGCTGCAGATAAGTTTCTGTGATTGTGTGACATTTGGAATTCTGAGCGCTTTTCAGAGGGTAGATAAATACTAGGGCTCTGAGAGGCATGGTGGGCTGTGAAGAAGAAGAGGAGGAGGAGAAGAAAAAGATGTCCTCTCTTATGTAGTGTTAGGGGGTTGAAAGGGTGGAAGAAAAGGGGTGGAGAGGCTGGAAGAAAAAATAACCCAGAAAGTAGCAAATGCCAGTTATACCTCTACCCAACATCTTTTAAAAGACAGACCCTCATGTAGCCCAGCCTGGTGAGGTATCTCTGCCCCGCACCGCTCTCTCATGTTTGTGTGTGTGTCCATGCCAGTTCATGGAGGAGGCCAGAGGACAGCCTTGGCCATTGTTCTTCAGGCACACAATGTACCTGTGGAGGTCAGAGGACAACTTTTGGGAGTCAGGTCTCTCCTACCGTGAGAGGTGGGGACCGAACTCAGGTTGTCATGCATGGCAGCACTTTTATCCCCAGCCCCTTTTAACTTGAACTCCTGATCCTCTTCTCTGCTTCTTGAAAACCCGTTGGTAATGCTTAGAACAAAGTCCAAGATCCCTTGCTCAATGGTCTTTACAAAAGTTTGTTTCATCTAGTCCTCCTCATCTTTCCAGCTTTGTTTCTCACTGCTTACCCCGTTACCAGCTGGCTTCCAGCAAGGCGACCACTCTGTCCTTGTGAGTGATTAGGCTTCTTGCTGCCTAGAGCCATTGCACCAGTTTTTTCCTTTAGTTTGAAAAGCCCTTTCTGGGACGTCAAGCATGCGTTAGCATCGCCAGCCCAACCAGACAGCACGTGGGGGGGGGGGGGGGGGGGCCCCCCCCCGGCCCGGGGGGGGGGGGGGGGGGGGGGGGGGGGGGGAACGCAGCTCCAGGCCTGTTCGGTTACCGGGAGAGGAAAAGCGAAGTGGGATGCTGGAAACTGTTGGAGCGGGAAGAATTGCAGGGGAGACTTCCAGAAGGACCTCGTAAGGCCGGCGAAGTGGCTCCGCGCATAAAGTTGCTTCTGTGCAAGCCCGAGAATCCACTCCCCAAAGTTATCCTCTGACCTTCATACACGTCATTTCTCCCTCCCCCCACAATCCTGACATTAAAAAGGCAAAAACTTCGCAGAGTAGGAAAAAAAAAGAAAAGAAAAGCCCTTTCTGGGTACATGTCATTCCTGTAAATCAGTTGCTTCCTTCTCAGAAACCCAGACTTTCTCTTTTAACCCTCTTACATGCCATTAAAAAAAAAATGCATCTATCTTCTATACCAAAATACCTCTGCAAGAGGGCAGAGGCTGTGTCTGTATCACCGGGCTGGCAGAGTACCAGGTCCACAGTAAGTGCTCAAGAGGTGTTTTCTAAGTCAAAGAGCAAATAAGATTTCTAGGGAAGAATTGAAAAAATGTGATTAGCCAATCTCTTGCTCCTAAAAGCATTATTCATCTTCCCGAGTCTCTGATTTCTTATCTGAAAAGTGAGGATAAAATAGAAACTAGCTCAGGGCTGGAGAGATGGCTCAGAGGTTAAGAACACTGATTGTTCTTCCAGAGGACCTGGGCTCTACTCCTGGCATTCACATGGTGGCTCACAAGCATCTGTAACTCAGTCCCAGGGAATCCAAGCCTTCTTCTGGCCTCCAAAGGCTCTGCACACCCTTGGTGCCCAACACACATCAGACAAAAACACCCATACCCATATGAATAAGATAAGTTAGAAACTGTCTCAGAGGGGTCGGTTATTCAGCACAGGGTCTGGTACTTTGTGTCAAGGGTAGTCCTTGGCATATTAACAATGTCATTCTTATAAAAATAGACAGTAAGCATGGGTCACAAGTTCATTTAACTCATAAATGAAGGGAGCAGGAAGATGACAAATCCAACTTAAAAAAGAATATAAAAAAAGTTTTTAGATACTCAATAAAAGATAAAAATATGGAAGTAGGAGTGCTAAATAAAATGCAAGATGGTTAAATGAGCCCAGCATAACACAACCACAGACTTTAGGATTCTCTTCTGTATGAGACGTGAGAGGACATTTTTGGACCTTGTCAGTTTTTGGAATTGTAGGCCACAGGGATCTCTTGGTGAATCAAAAGTACATTCTTTTCAGGGATAGATGACTGCCCTGTTAGTCTTTTTGTCGTTGTTTTTGGACAGGGTCTCAGTAGGTATCTCAGGCAGGTTAAACCCTCAGTTTTCTTGCCTCAGGCCTCCTGAGTGCTGGGATTGCAAGCAAATATCACCACACCTGGCTTCAGAAAACTCTTAAGTAGATTTGCTGGCCAATGATTTATCATGACATCAAAATGTCACACACAGGGCTGGAGAGATGGCCTAGAGTTAAGAGCGCTGGCTGCTCTCCCAGAAGACCCAGGTTAGAGACCCAGTACCCATATGGCAGCCCATAACCATCTATAACTCTAATTCTGGGAGATTTGATGCCCTTTTTTGGCCTCCATGGACACTGCACACGTGTGGTGCACAGACACACATGCAGGCAAAACATCCCTACACATAAAATAAAAATAAAGGTGTGTACTCCTATGCCCAAACACATGGAAAAGAAATCATCTTCCCTTAATAACAAGCTCTGTGTCATTGTTTTTAACATTACTTAGTTTGACTCGAAAGACACCTAGAAGTTGTCATCATAAGGCTCAAGCTTTTGTTTGAAAAATTAGCATTTTTTATTAGACTCTTTTTATCTTCTACAAAAATTTCTCCTGTTCTTGCACAAATAAGTAGTGGCATGGTCTGGAGCCCCAAAGCAGGAAAGCTGAGGGGGAAAGTCATTGTCTCCCCTGCTCCGCTTGGTGTGGCATGGGGCTTGGTGCATCATCAAACCATGAAACGGGCAGAGAAAGTCTCCACTTTGGACATCCCCAGAACACCTTGTCCACACCCCCCACCTCTTGCTCAGTAAGAACAGATTTCCTTTCCTAAGAACTGGGTCCTTACAATGGCAGTGGGTACGCCATGGAGAGTCCTGCGATTTCGTTCAGTCGCTTCACATTTACTTACTCCCCTTTAAATACACGAAACAAAATGAGACATTGTAGGGCTGAGGATACGGCTCAGGGTAGGATGCTTGCCCAGCATGCTCAAGACCCCAGGTTCAACACCCAGTCCCAAAAGCTGATCAGCTCGGCGGGCTCAGTGAGGCACGCCCATAATCCCAGCACATGGGGCTGCAGAGGCAGGCAGATTTCTGTGAGTTCGAGGCCAGTCTGGTTTACAAAGTGAATCCAGGACAGGCAAGGCTACACAGAGAAATCCTGTCTCAAAACAAAAACCAAAACAAAAAAAAAAAAACCAAAACAACAGAAAACCCCACCCCACCCCAACAATAAAAAACACTGCAGCTTGATTGTGGATTTGTATAAGTCTGAGTTCACATGGAACAGAGCATTAGGAAAACATGTCTAGGGCTGTGGCCAGGGAATCACTAATCCAGTTTTTGGATATTCTGGGCACAGGGGAAATGCACGCATTTCTACAAGGCAGCAGATGGAGAGCTTCCCAGGAACAAAATAGTTATTTCTTGGAAGTCTGAGAGCATGTAGTGACCACACTCTGCCTTGGGAGTTGAGAGAAATGGAACTTCTTGACCTTCAGGGCCTGGAAAGGGAATTCCTCAGCTAAAAGTCCAGCATAAGGACCAAAGGGATCTAACTTCCAACCTCGGGGGCTGAACTTCATTTTCTGGCTTTTCTACAAAAGGGAAGGGAACGCTGGGCCTGGAGTTGTATCAAATGCTGTAGAAGCTGACCAGACTGCTGCTTTTTTTTTTTTTTAAATAGTTTATTTAACTTTTATTTTATGTCAGATGGTGTCAGATCCCTTGGAACTGGCATTACAGACAGTTACGGGCTGTTGTGTGGGTGCTGAAAATTGAACCCAGGTCCATTTAGGAAGAGCAGACAGTGCTCTTAACCACTAAGCCATCTCTCCGGCCCCAGACTGCTGCCTTTTAATTCTCATTACTCTCATCAGTATGGTAAAAAGTGGACTGCCTGGCTACAGATTTTGGCTCTGATGCCTATTTAGCATGAGACATGGTTGCTTACCTAAACCTCTCTTTGACTTTTAAAATTTGTGCTTCAAGGCGCTGGAAACAGGGATCAGTGGTTAAGGGCACATTCTGCATTTGCAGAGGACATGTGTTTGGTTTGTGATTGCTTGTAATTCCATCTGTAGGGGAGCTAATGCCTTCTTCTGGCCTCTATGGCCACATGCACACATCCATACACACACATGCGCACACACACACACACACACACACACACACACACACACACGCATGCACGCACACACATAAATCTTTTAAAAGTTGTGTTTGTATTTTTAAAAATCTGAGATGGTGATAACAGCACTTTTGGCTGGTTGTGGTTAGGATTAATGGCATTGACACATATCGGGTCTTAATAACAGTGTATCTGTAACATGTAAATCACTGTACAGATACTTCTGCTGACACGTTTAGCCATTTCTCCCTCCTCCTTTGCCTCTCCCTGCTTCTTCTGCTACCCTTCATCCTACTTCTCTTCCTCCAGTTGGCAAATGGTTCATTCTGGTTGGCATGTTGTCCCGGTTGTGTTTTGCTTCATGAACATTGCTGAGGGGACCTCTGTAGTCGATGACTGTTTTCTGTTCTCTATTTTGTTTGTCTTGCAATAACTCTGAGTGATTTGTTACTTTTTGTTGTTGTTGTTGTTTTATTTTTATACTGAGAGGTAGTCTTATTCACTTGCTTTCCAGATATGGAAACTGAGTCCTTCAAAGGGAAAGTGACTTATCCAAGATCACACAAAGCTGTGGCTAAACCAGGAACAGAACCAAGCCCTACTAATTATCAATGTGAGGCTCACTCTACTCAATACCCAGTCCAAGGTCATTGCTACTGGGTACTGCTATGATCAACGTACCTTCCAAACTCTACCCACAGGAAGGTGTGTCTACCCTGTACTCCAAGTGTTTACCAGCAAACATCTTTCCTTCCCAACAAAACTGCAAGGTCCACAAGGCAAAGGGCCGTGGTGGCTGGATTGTTTTGTAATGGTGGTTTTGTGCTCAGCACTAAGCTTCAAACTCTTGAGTTACTGCCTGTGACCCCAGCACTATTAGGAGTGAACACAAAATGAGTAGTCATTGCACAGGAAGACAGAGAAAAGAATTAACATCTATTAAAAACAATGAATACGCTGTGTGTGGGGGGTGGTGTCAGTGGCATGCACACCTTTAATCCCACAAGAGGCAGAGGCAGGTGGATCCGTGAGTTCGAGGCCAGCCTGGTTTACAAATGGAGTTTCAGGACAGTCAAGGTTACACAGAGAAACCGTGTCCTAAACAAAACAGAACAATGCTCCCCCCGACACACAGAGAAACATACAAACAAGTCATTTATCCTGGGACTTTTCACCTCCATTATCATATTTAATCTGAAGACATCTCTTGCCTTGTCAATTTCTGCTTTCAAAATCTGGAAACTGAGGCTTAGGGCAGTTAAGCGAGCCACTGTGAGTCTCTTTACATGTAACTACTGTAGTTTGTCATTTCGCTGGACCACACCCTCCCGAAACAGATCATAATATCATAAACAGAGTGAGGGAAAGAAGAGCTCTAATCCCTTTTAGGAGGTAAAAAAGAATTATTTTCCCACCTCATCAGAGAACTGTGAAATCAATCACGAAAGCATTGCAAAAATGGGAGCTGGAGAGTTGGCTCAGCATTTAGGAACACTGGCTGCTCTTCTAAAGGAGCCGAGTTCAATTCCCGGCACCCACATGGCAGCGCACACCTGTCTGTAACTTTAGTTCCTGGGGGTCTGACATCATCACATAGACATGCAAACAGGCAGAGCACCAGTGTACAAAGAATAAAGGTAAATATGCCATTAACAAAAGATTTCTAAAAATGTAAATATTCATTCTGTGAATGTTGAAAAGCTATGTTTTTATCAAAATAAGAAAAGAATATAAGAACCTTGACCATTTCTGTCTTGTTCATAGAGATACATACTATTGTTATGGACATAAACATGGTTTTGTTTTAATCCCAGGTGTGGGATATGAAGCTGATTCAGATTGTCCACAGCAGCAAACTATTTGCCTCATGCGGGCTCTGAGAGGAGCTCTTTGCCAGCTGTAAATAGTTTAAATCTGGAGACTCTGGAGAGATAATAAATGCCAGAGCCGGGAGCGTGTGGAGTAGCCCCAAGAAAGAACAAGGCTGCTGCTGCTTCCCCGCTGTGGCTCCTGTTGTTGATGCAGTGAGACAAGAAGCTGGAGCTCTCCTGAAACAAGGATTGGACTGGCTGAAGGAACCCGATGACCCTAACCAGCAGAAAGAACTGTGTCTCCTGTCCCGCTAACCCTTTCTCGCTCCTATCTGGTGATGGGCTGTTGGAAGGGATTGGGGAGGAGCAGGGAGAAAGAGATATAAAAAATGTAAATAAAAGTTTTTTTTTTTTTTTAAGTGGATCAACATAATTATCAAATCCAGGCAGCCTTGTCCTATCTTCCTTGCAAATATTTCATCTACCCTAGAGTTCTGAATAGGACACAAAAAAGCTAAGCTATAGGGCTTATAACAGGGAAAAGGATATTTAGTCTAAGTTGATTTTCATAAGAAAGAAAGGCTTATGACTGAAAAATACTTAGTGCCTATGCTAACTTAAAAAGCATCCCTCCAGGGGGCTGGAGAGATGGCTCAGAGGTTAAGAACACTGACTGCTCTTCCAAAAGGCCTGAGTTCAACTCCCAGCAACCACATGGTGGCTCACAATCATCTATAATGAGGCCTGGTACCCTCTTCTGGCATGCAGGTATACATGTAGACAGACCACTGCATACATAATAAATAAATCTTTAAAAAGGAAAAAGTGTCCCTCTTAACATCCATGTCATTGTTCCTGGAACCTGTGTTACCTTATTTGGAGAGAGTCTTTGAAGGTGCCATTAAGGATCTTCTGTGTTTTGTTTTGCTTTTTTCTGTTTTTGTTTTTGTTTTTCAAGACATAGTTTCTCCGTGTAGCCTTGGCTGTCCCAGACTTGCTTTGTAGACCAGTCTGGCCTCACAGAAATCCACTTGCTTCTGCCTCCCCAGTGCTGGATTTCCAGGCGTGTGCCGCCATGCCCGGCTGTCATTAAGGATCTTGAAATGGAAGATTATCCAATATTTTCACGGTGTGTCCTAAATGTAATTAAAAGGTTTTATGATAGAGATGCAGAGGGAGGTGTGGTACTTAAAGAGGACAGAAGACAGAAGAACGTGAAGACAGAAGCATAGACTGGAATGACAGTTATAAGTTGAGGGATTCTAACCATCAGGAGAATCTGGAGAAGCAAGAAGCAGTGTGCTGGTTAGTTTTACGTCAATTTTACACAAGTTGTAGTCATCAGGAGGGTACCTCAATGGAGAAAATGCTTCTGTAGTTTATAGGACATTTTCTGAATTAGTGATTGATAGGGGAAGGGCCCAGCCCATTGCAGATGGTGTCATTCCTGGGCTGGTGGTCCTGAGTCCTGTAAGAAAGCAGACACAGCAAGCCACAAGTTGCAAGCCAGCGAGCAGCACCCCTCCATGGCTTCTGCGTCAGCTCCAGTTTGAGTTCCTGCCTTGGCTTCCCTCAGTGAAGTGTGACGAGATAAGGCTTTTCCTCCCCATGTTGCTTTTAATTATGGTGTTCTGTCACAGTGGTAGAAACCCTACTGAGGATAAACAAGCTCTCCTCAGAAGCATCAGGAGGGAGGGTGACTCTTCAAAAGGTTTGTTTAGGCTCAGTGAAACTGACTTCAGGCTTCTGGACTCCAGAAATGGGAGAATACATTTCTCTTACTTTAAGTTCCCAACTGGGTAACAATGTGTTACAGTAATTTGGGAGACTCATACATCCCTGTGCTCTTATCCAGGACTCAGTTTGCTGTAGTTTTCCTTCTATCTGCCCCTCTAAGGAATGTTAAAAAAAAAAAAAATCCTAATTACTCGGCGCTCACTCTGCCGGTATTACAGGCAAATGTTAATGGCAGAGTTGTAATGAATCTAGATCTAACTTCAAATCCAGGGTCATCTCTATAGCTCATTGCACTGACCCAAGAGATGGGTGTTGCTGTCGCCAATGCGCTGATAAAGTCTAGGACCTAGCAAGAAAGAAAGCGGAAAAACTGGCCCAGGTGTTTTCAAAGAAATAGTGCTGGGGTCTTCATTCTCTCTCGGGATACTAAAGGGACTGCAGCCACTGAGATGGTTCAGGGTATTGGGACAAAGTTCTGGGTAGATTTAGAGACTTAAGGGGCCATGATTTCATGCCATCCTGAACCCCATGAAATGTATGAATTCCTAGAACAATAGGGATTTCTAGAAACCTTAAGAGTGATGACTTTGGGAAAATAATTCTAGTGTTTACTTACGAAATTGGGGAAGTGGTTTGGGAAACCCTGTGTCTACTAATGGTCAAAGCTGAACATTTTTCACCCATCTTTACATAGACATCTGCTCAAATCTTGAGTCCCTGCTGGTCCCTTCTTAAAAAGGTATTTTGGGGAAAAATAAATTAGACAGCTCCTGTAAAGTGCTCCCTAACGCTTTGCTAGACAGTAAGGGCTCAAAGAACGGAAACCGGGATTGTGAAAACATCACTAACAGCAGCCACAGCAGCCACTGTCCTTAAGACACGTTGAACTCCCCTGTGTAGAGTAGATATCCCGAGATGCTTCTTTCGCCTGGGCTCCACTGCCCATTGCATGCTGGGCCTTGTAGTCAGGAAGTGAGTGGCTCATTGCCCAACGCGCAGGCGTTGTGGTGCGTATCCCCGGAAGAACCAGGCGCGGCTCGGAGGATGAGCCGGTGGCGGTGGCTGCAGCTGCCGCGGCGGCACTGACAGGACACGAGCTCTATGCCTTTCCGTCTGCTCATCCCGCTCGGCCTCGTATGCGTGCTGCTGCCCTTGCACCATGGTGCGCCAGGCCCCGACGGCACCGCGCCCGACCCCGCCCACTACAGGTGAACGGGGCCAGGCTCCTGCTCCCCACGGCTGGGGACTGGCAAGCGCCCACCGGGCCCCTTCCCTTCCCTTCGCCCCAGGACCCCAACCCTGACGTGCTCTGGTCCCGCTGCTGGGCCCTCGGCAGAAATCATTTGGTGGTTCCCACTCTCCGTTCTGTATCTGGTCCTTTCTCCCGCCTGGTTTTGGGTTCTGGCCCCCTACCTTATTTCTCATCCCTCGCACCAGGGAGCGAGTCAAGGCCATGTTCTACCACGCCTACGACAGTTACCTGGAAAATGCCTTTCCCTACGATGAGCTGAGACCTCTCACCTGTGATGGGCACGACACCTGGGGCAGGTAGAGCGGGCTTGAGGGCTGAGGGGGTTGGCTGGGGTCCTAGGAGGGCTGGTGGCTTCATGGTCTCACCGATTCCGGGAAGTTTCCGGCCTAGGCTGATTTCAACCCCTTCCCCTCAATTCAAACCACCCCTGTCAGAATCTATACAGTTTTCACCGTGCAAAAAAAAGTCTTGGATTAAGTTGGCTGGCTAGACCTCGGGGCTTACCCTCAGCAGGAACAGACACCACAGATGAGGACTTGGGGACATTTCTGGAGTCACAACATATTTTGAAAAAGAGAACAAGACAAACGAACAAACAAAAAAAAGCCTCCCAAGAGTTAGAAAACGCAACTCCTTCATTTTATAGGTGGTCACACAGGTCCAGGAGGGGATATTACTCTCCCCAAACTTCGCATCTTTTGTAGTGGTGTACTCTGTATGACTGAAAAGTATCCCCCTCGATCTTCATACCATTGTTTCATGTCACTCCTATCTTGTGTTATCATATCATTTTTTCATTTTCACTGGAATAGAAAACCAGCTGAGCAAAGAATCATTGCGTCAGCCAAAACTAACATTAGAGCTCTAATCCCGAGTTGTGGTTGTTGTTTTGCTTTTTTTGTTGATTTTTCTTTTTTGAAATAGGTTCCACATAGTCCAGGCTGCCCTCAAGCCCACTATATAGCTGAGAATGACCTTGAACTCCAGGTGTTGGGATTGCAGGGGTTCACTGTCACTGACTTATCCTTGTTTTACAAATATTTGTAAATGATAGCATGCTCTCTGATACCAAAGACCATACAAGCAAACTAAGAACTTGTACCAGTTCTTAATCTTTAGTTGGAACAAGAAGTAAATGCAAAAACAAATGGCTAATTGAGGCAGGACAGAATCATGCTTGCAAACTATCTCATTCCTTAAAACTCTGGCACTGCAACCTGTTCTGTATGTTATTCTAGCATATTCTCAGTTTACATGACCACACAGATTTGCGTATGTGTATTATTTATTGAGACAGGCTCTTGCTATGTAGCCCAGACTGGTTTTAAACTCTCAGTCCTTCTGTATTTTCCTCACCAGTGCTGGCATTGCAGGCATATACCACACTTGGCTACTGTGTATCTTTGTAAAAAAAAAAAAAAAAATTAACCTATTAAAGGTGTAATTTCCATGTAATAAAATACCCCATTTTTAAAGTATAGTAATCACTAGCCTATAGAATACTTCTTTATCCTAAAAAGTTCCCAAGTGTGCCTTATAAATTATCCCCCTGATGTTACTGGCCCTAACAGCAGAACACATGCGTTCTGTCAGTTTGGCTTTTTAGATTTTATTAATGGTGCATGTATGTTTGCTTTGCATGAATTTGGTGCACCATAAGCATACAGGAGCCTCTAGAGGCTCCTTGGCTAGAGTCCATGCAACTGAAGTTGCCAGCAGTTGTGAACCCCATGGTGCTGCTGGGAATCAAACTTAGATCCTTTGCAAGAGCAGTAAGCACTCTTAACCACTGAGCCATCTGTCCAGCCCCCTAGTGTGGCTCTTTATTTATTTATTGAAATGCAGATGAAAACATGCTATGTGGCTCACTTCATGCGCAGTGTTTTTCATTTAAAAGCATTATTTTTCTCTTTAGTACATAGAACTCCCGCTAACCTTAATAATGTCATATATGTGTACTTGTTTGTGTCATAGTTTGTTCATCACTCTTCAGCTTGTGAGCAGCTGATAATGTCTAGCTTTTTGATGTTATGACTAACACAGTTTTGAGCATTCTCCAACTATTAACATGCTACAATTTTGTCTCCCTCTGTGTGGTGGGGAACAATGCCAGAAAACATAGGTGGTATGTTAATTACAGTGGAGCTACATCAGGAAGTCAAGGGACTCTGATTTCCCCTCTGCTTCCTCTGTTGTGCGTCACTTAGTTTTGGGAGAATCTGATCTGGGCAGTTGTGAATCTGGTGTTGGATGTTCTTATGAAGCGACTGGGGCTTTGTCTCTTTACAGTTTTTCCCTGACACTGATTGATGCCCTGGATACCTTGCTGGTAAGTTCCCATCTGTTTCTTTTCCTCTCTGTCACTGTCTGATCGACATCCTTCCTCTTTTGCTAGCCTGTCTGTGGGCAAAAAGTAAATTCCTCCCCTAGGCCTTTCATCTCCTGATTCTGAGCTAGCAGGGTAGCTATATTCTAGTAGCCATGTGCAATGATAATAAGATAATAGCAAAACCAGTCACTGTGTCATGTGCTAAGTTCTTTGCAGGTTCCATTCATCAGTTTTTATCATTGCTATGACCACATGAGAGAACAGTTTAAAAGGAGGAAGAATTTATTGTGGCTCACAGTTTCAGAGGTTGCTTAGCCCCATGTGCTTAGCCAGTGATGTGGCAGAGATGCTTCTTCGCTTCACAGTGAATAGGAAACAGAGATAAGGAGACAGGAGGGGCCAGGGACAAGATCCCCCCAAAGTCGTGTGTTTCCTCCCCCCCCAGTGACTTGCTTCCTCCAGCTAGGACCACGTGATAAGGTTTCCGTAGCGTCTCAAAATGTGCTACTTAGACTGCTACACAGCTCGGCACGCTTACTTCATACATGACAACGTATGCACTATCCTGTTCAATCTTCCCACCAACCTCCTGCGTTTATTATTTTATTCCTTCCTGTGGCTGAGAAATGTGATGCTTAGAAAGATAAAAACAGAACTTGGACTTAAACTTAATTTTATGTGACTCTAATCCTTGATTGTCTTTTGTCCTGCATACCCTTACCTAGGGTTTCATTGTTTAGCCAGGCAGACCTCAAACTAGGCAATCAGCCTCCCAAGTGCTGAGATTTTAAAGATTTACCACCATGCCTGGCCGCTCCTCATTTTTGTACATCTATAATATTTTATGTGACTGTGAATGCTACATAGCTATGGTTTGGCTTATACTTTTTCGTTTAATGTTAATTTGTATGTTTTTAATCTATTCATCATGTTTATTGGTGCTAAACTTTGGAGTCAAAATTGTGAGTTTAAGCAGAAATGACCCCTGCTTGTCTGGAGTTTGAGATGTTAGCACCAGAATCAAAGAATAGCCGTAAGAGATGAGAATCACAAAATCAGAGCTTTGTGTTGGAAAGGTCCGAACAAAAAATGATCTGGTGCCAGGTACGGTGGTGTCCACCTGTAATCCCAGCATTCAGAAGGAAGAGGTAGAGGCAGGTGGATGTCTGAGTTCAAGGCTGGCCTGCTCTGTGGAGTGAGTTCCAGGACAGCCAGGGTTATACAAAAGAAACTGCCGTGAAATCAACAAACAAACAACCAGAAAAACCCATCTGACCTAGACTGAGGATGCTGGGAGAAGCTCTCCGGGGCAGTGATATGAAACTGGAGTTGGAATTTGAAGGAGAGGCTGTGGTAACTGGGAGAGTGATGGCAGGAGGATGTTAGGCCGGTAGTGCAAAGGCTTTGTGGCAGGAGAGTGAAGCAAGTGCAATGAATGGAAGGGAGGCCAGTGTTGCTGGGTGGGAGAGAGAGGAGGGAACAGGCAACCGCCAGGGCGTATGTGGGATCTGGAGGCCCCAGGCTCTTCTTCACTGTGTGGTAGTCTTTCACTGGAGAGCATAAGGGAGCCAGTGGCATTTCTTAAGTACAAGACAGGAAATGATGAAATGTCTGCTTGGAGATCACTGACTGCCATGTAAAGAAGGATTTATGTCCTTACTCACAAACATTTGTCAAGTAATTGCTTCCTGAGCTGCGTCTGGCACTCTGGGGAAATGCAAGAACGAATGTTGCCTCTGCCACTGAGACGGGTCTTGTTTCGTTTTGTTTGTTTTGTTTTAATGTGGGAAGAAATAGAGACCCTGATAGTAGTATGGATAGAGCTCTTAGGAGTTTTTAAATGAAGAAAAGGTTGAAGAAAGAAGCAAGGGCATCCTAGACCAAGTGGCAGTCCCCATTGGTGGATTGGGTTTATAAATGGAAGACGTAGGAGGAAGTAACTTCTGTCAGAGGAAACAGGATACTGGAGAAGAATGGACACAGTTTTCCCACAGATGAAGGTAGGCTAGAGGAAGGTGAACAGAGAGATAGGACAGAAGGCAGACCAGCTCCAGGTCCTAGACAAGCTTGAGTCAGGAATTGTTTGGGTTGCAAATTGCAGAGCTCAGTTCAACTGACTTAGACAAGAAGAAAAAGTAACCGAATCAGATAACTAAAAAGTCTAGATGAAGGCTGGCCTCAGACCGGATCCAGACAGACAGATGACGTCAGTGAGTCTCTCCTTCCACCTTTATCTCTGCCTTCGTGACTGCTGGGCTCTCAGAGTCTATAAAAGGTAGCTCAGCTGCTTGCCCTTCTGATTACTCCCAGTTCAAGAAACAGTTATGTTCAAACAATCACACTTCCCATTAATCCACGAACTAAGTCTTCATTGACCAGGTTCAGGCCACAGATATATTCGCAGTTTCCCTTGGTGAGGGGCTATGGTATTGTGGCTGGCCCCAGTGAGGTGCCCACTCCACAGCTGAGGTCATGAGGGCACCCTCTCCGGAATTACAGGAGTGACTGTGAGAGGAAGAGTATTCATGGGAAATTGGGGTGATGTTGGGGGGGGGCATTGTGTATCAAGCTAGGCATGGTGACACACAGCTGTAGCCTCAGCACTTAGAGTCAGGAACAGCAGCAGTCCAAGGCCATTCTTGGCCTTATGTTGTGAGTTTGAGGCCAGCCTGGGTTGTTTGAGAATATCACAAACAAACAAACAAACAAACAAGCTTATTCTCTTTCCCTCCTCCCTTCTCTCTTTCCTATACCCTCACTCCTTCCATGTATGCATATCAGAGACAACACATATGTATATGTGCACATATATGCATACACACACATATATATATCTAGTGTTTGGCTGCTGATTTAAACATTTTCCCAAGTAAAGAAAGGAAGGGATATGGCTTAGTTGATAGAGTTCTTGCCTTACACATGCAGTTCAGTCCTCATCACCCTCAAGTGGAGAAGAACCGCAAAGCTGAGTGAAAAGGCAGACTCATCTTTTACGCATACAGTCTGGGGCTGAAGAGACGGCTCAGTGGTTAAGAGCACTTCCGTTCTTGTAGGGACCTGCCCACATGGTGGCTCAGAGCTGTCTTACCACCAGTGTGAGGAGATCCAACCCTCCCCTCCCCAGTACACACATCCTTCTGACTTCGAGGAGCACCAGAAATGAATGTGGTACACTTATGTGGAGGCAAAATAGTCAGACCCACAAAATAAATTAATTTTTCAAAAAGGAAAAGAAAAGGAAGCCAAGAGGTCATTTTTTTTTTTTTTTTTTTTTCCAGCGATGAGTCAGCTACTCAACTATGCTATTAGACTTAGGCTCTTTGCAGCTTCCTAGTCTCCCATCATTAGGCTTTTATTCTCATGCTTTGTACCCCATGGTGAAACATAGCTGCCAGTGTTCCAGAAATCATGTCTTTCGAGGTGGAAAAGCAGGAGCCGAGTAAAAGCCATGTCAGCCTTGTCTGTTGTTAGGAAAGATTTGTTCCCAAAGGTGTGTCTGTTGTACTTCTCCAGGATCACAGTGACCTCTGACAGCAAAGGGAGCTGAGAAGGATAGCCTCAGGGCTCTTGGCCTCTGTGGCAGGAGGCTTTGGGATAAAAAAGGCTGGGAAGCAACTGGTATCATTTTCCACAAGGTGGAATGGACAAGTTAGGTATAAACAATTGATGTTCACTACTGATCCCCACTTTGTTTATAGGGGACCCATTTAAATGGGTGCCAGGAAGTTGCTCAGATTGGGTTTCCTCGTGGTTGCTGGCTCAGTGTAACTGAACCCAGGACAGAGAGGTTCTGGCCGAAAACTGAGGGTCACCCTCGCATCTGGACTGCCCCCATGCTCAGGGGAACCATGTGGTCAGGGTTCTCTCTCATTCCAGATTTTGGGGAATACCTCTGAATTCCAAAGAGTGGTAGAGGTCCTCCAGGACAACGTGGACTTCGATATCGATGTGAATGCCTCTGTGTTCGAAACCAACATCCGAGGTGAGGGCCGCCTCCAAGCGCCTGTAGGAGGGGAGACTGGAGTTGTCTCTGACAACCAGAATGGCAGATGAGGTCTTCAGGAGTCATCTTGCAGGGCGCTGGGTCTAAACTAGTGGCTGACAGTGCTGCTGCCTTCTGGAGTAGATAACATTTCACTGGGTGTTTGCACAAGAAAGGTATAACTGCCTTCTTGGAGGCTGCTGTTTGCTGGGGAAACTTTGTGGGATGATGGAAATGTTATTTGATTTTTTTTGCTTTATTATTAGTAATTAATTCAATTTACGTCTCTGTTATAGGCCCCTCCCTCTTCTCACAGTCCCACCCTCCCTCCTCTGAGCCCCCTACCCAGACACCCCAGCTCATCTTTTCATATGAGCACTGAATTCGTCTTCCTCCCCTGCGGCCTGGTAGTAAAGTCCCATCAGGGGAAAGTGATCAAAAAGCAGGCAACAAGAGTCCATGTGAGAGATATCCCCCACTGCCCTAACTAGTGGGCCAACATGAAGCCTAAGATGCCCATTGGACTAATCTTTTTGGGGTCTGGGCATTGTAGTATGTCTATTCTGCACTATATGACTAAAATCAACTTATAAGTGAGTATACCATGTGTGTCTTTCTGGTTATAGGTTACCTCACTCAGGATGATCTTTTCTAGTTCCATTCATTTGCCTGCAAATTTTATGATTTCCTTGATTTTAATGGCTGAATAGTATTTCATTGTGTAAATGTACCACAGTTTTTTTTTTGTTTGTTTGTTTGTTTTTGTTTCTGTTTTTAATCCATTCTTCGGTTGAGGGATATCTAGGCTGTTTCCAGTTTCTGGCTATTACAAATTCTGGAGGTAGCTCCGTACCTGACCTCAAGCTCTTCTACAGAGCAATAGTAATAAAAAACTGCATGATACTGACATAGAAACAGGTTGGTTGATTGATGGAATGGAATCGAAGACCCAGAAATAAACCCACACACCTATGCACACCTGATTTTTGACAAAGGAGCCAAAATCATACAATGGAAAAAGACAGCATCTTCAACAAATGGTGCTAGTCTAACTGAATGTCTATATGTAGAAAAATGCAAATAGATCCATATTTATCGCTGCGCAAAACTCAAGTCCAAGTGGATCAAAAAAACCTCAACATAAACCAGATACACTAAATCTGTTAGAAGAAAAAGTGGGGAAGAGCCTTGAACTCACTGGCATAGGAGACAACTTCCTGAACAGAACATCAACAGCTGAGGTGCTAAGATCTACAATTATTTTTTTGCTTTCTGAGACATAGTCATACTATGTAACTCTGGCTGTCCAGTAACTGGCTGAGTAGACCAGGCTGACCTCAAACTCAACTATCTGCCCTCCTCTGCCTCCCTAGTGCTTGGTTTAAAGGCTTGTACCACCACACCCTGCAAGGTTTTTTATTGTTGCTGGTTTGTTTTTTTTGAGACATGGTCTCTTGCTGTTGCCAAGGCTGGATTATAACTCACTCACATAGTACCAGCTGGCCTCAAAGTCTAAGCCATCCTTATTCTTCAGCCTGATGAGTGCCAAGATCACAGGTGAGAGCCAGTGCACCCAGCTCCCATTTCCTTTTATTAATGTTGAACTCATGCACGGTGTCTTCCAAAATAGTTTCCTTAACAAATAAAACAAAAAACTTAAAAGTCTAGAAGTGATGAAAAGTTTCTGTCCTCCTATGAAAGACACGACTCAGTGAACATCTTGACACATAGACTTAGAGTTGCACAGCCAGTTCTTCACAGTTGAAGTTCAGGTTTACTTATGAATTTTGCACCTCTGCAAGTGTGTGTGTTTGTGCAAGTGAGCATGTGTGTGTAGCCAGATGTCAGCTCCCTGTATTATTCCTCAGGAGCTGTTCACCTTGTTTTCTGAGACAGGATCTCTTCCTGGGACCTGGGACTTGCTGACTATGCTAGTCTGTCGGGCCAGCGTGCCCCAGGGATTCCCCTGCCTCTGCTTCCCCAGCACTGGGATGACAAGTGTGAACCTTCATGCTCATGGGATTCAGGTCTTCAAACTTCCAGAGCAAGCACTTTACAGACTGAGCCGCCCCAGCCCTGTTACTACCTTTTGAGACTTTGTCTCAGGCCTTACTATGTGTGATCCATCCTTTCGCTAAAATGCTTTAGAATTTCATTTGTATGGCTATGTCCTTGGCAAAGTATCTCAGATTTTGTTTACACAAAAACATCTTTGTCTCACTGCCTTCGGTCTTGGGATGTTATTTCTGCATGTATAGCCTCTGTTAACGATTATTTTCTCTTACTTGATCTATCAAAGAAAAATGTCCACTGTCTTCTAGTTAAATTTTGTTGTTAAGAAAGAGCCTGTCATTCTCAGAGTTATTTCTTTGTAGATAAATCTGTTTTTGTTTTTTATTCTCATTATACCTGTCCTTTTAAAATGCTTTCATTTTGGAAAAATTTAAATAGCTATGACCATGAGAAGATAACCCAGTGAACTGGATGCAGCCGTCACCCATTGTTCCCTGGAGGACAGCCTCAGAAGTGGAGGGAAGGGGCTCTTTTATTTATTTATTTATTTATTTATTTATTTATTTATTTATTTATTT
>NW_026586589.1:8099505-8137113 GCF_907164565.1 Psammomys obesus
TTTATTTATTTATTTATTTATTTATTTATTTATTTATTTATTTATTTATTTATTTGATGTTTTGCAACATATGCATTTGCAGTATGTATGTTAGCATCTATCATTGTGGGTTTCTTCTTTTCTTGCTTGGGATTCTTGGGTCTGTACGTTCTTGTTTTTCCTTAGTTGAGAAAGTTCGGATACTTCCTCCCCCTCCCCCCAATTTTTTCCTTTCCTGTCTGTCTGTCTGTCTGTCTCTCTCTGTGTATCTATCAATTTTTTATTTTATTCCCAACTAGAATTCTACTTTGCCCCTTGAGTTGCTCTTGTATTTAAGGAACATTTTGTATCTTCATGTTGCATTTTGGATAACCTTTTGGCGGTCTTCAAATCTACTAAGTCTTCAGGTATATTTTATGTACCAGTAAATCATGTAATTTTCACTTACATTTATTATATTTTTATCTTTAGAAGTTCTGTTTTTTTATTTTTATAAATATATGTGTTCTTTTTATGGTGTTTTTGGCTACTTCTTTCTATATCCAATCTCTTTCATGTCTTTAAGTATCTCATCATTATTTTCCATTCTCTGGAAAATGTCAGTATCTGAAGTGGCGGGGCACCTCGGTCTTTTACTTCTGCTGTTACTCATAAAGCTTTGTTTCCACAAGCTTTTCTGCGATTTAAAAAATCCTAATTTGTATTATTTACTATAGGCTCATTTCCTAAATGTCACCAGTTGGATTCTTAGAGGCCTGGATAGAATGTGGCTTTTTTTTTTTTTTTTCCAGATACATTGTTGTTGATTTCTGCCATGTGACTCAAGGTACCACCTACAAAGCTCTCTTTATGCTGGGGATGTAGCTTAGTATGGAGCAGCACGTGTCAAATAGGATAGGCTCTTGGGTTTGATCTCTAGCACTGCAAATCCTGAACCGTTCAGATTTCTGCAAAGCCCCTTTTCATTTGAGGTTTTCTGCACCATTCAGTTCATGTGAATTCAGACTCTAAAATTTGAGTTCCTGGTTGTAGTCACTGACTCTGAGGGGATTTTGTTCCCTAACTGTTAAACCTGAGAAAGACCAGTTGTACAGTTTTGAACCAAATTTGAAGCAAGCTTTAATTAAATACTGGTCAGGATGATGCACTCTGGCCAAGACCTTTCCAGGATTTCTAGAAAATGGTGACAAGTCACATTTTTCAGAGGCTTATAAAGACAAAGCCATAAGGCTACCATATTTCCCATCAGCTCCAGTCAGGGTCAAGCATATATGTATATCCTGACGTACTTCCTGCCTTCATACCCCTCACCTACATGTGATCACGCACAGCCTGTACAGTTGAGTCAAACAAACGTGTTTAGGGGAGTGGAAACACATGGCTTATCTCCCACAAACAGTAGCCTCCAGTACTTCCAGAAGTACCTGTCCTTGGGCAAGGGCCTTTCAGGTTAGAGGGGTTTTTGTTTCATGGATCTCTTGTGCACAGTCTTTAAAACTTAAACTGTAATTTTGGCTCTCACATAACCCTCTACTTTTAACTGGTACCAGGGTTTGACGCGTGTGACCTTCCTAATGTGTGCTTGTAGAGGTACCCACACGGTCCATTCGTAATCTTTATTCTATAGAGTAGATAATTCTTTTAGGACTCACGTCCTGCAGGGGCCTTTCATCAGGTGACTTGTTTGTCCTAGTCCTGTCTTCGTCTCAGTTCCTTTTAGCCAGGAAGAAGGGGAAACCAAAGCTCAAGGTTACAGGTTATTTTTGTCAGAGGGCACTGCCTGATGTCTGGTTAGCCTTGTTTCCAGCTGCAGAATCCTGTCTTTTTTTATACGCCCTGAATATTGAGTGATGAATCAAAATAAAAAGTAAGATGGAGGAAACGACAAGCCGCTTCCTCATCCCCTGACATGCAAAAGCTGACAGGAGAGTGACAGACTGAAGTGAGCAGAGCTGTAGAATCGGACGGACTATCCTATGGGCCGTCAAATAGGTCACAAGTCACAGGGCAAGTCACCTTGCTTCTCTGAAACTTAAAATCCATGTCTGCAGAGGGGTCAGCGGTGCCCAGATCTTGGTCTGTGCTGGGGGCTTCAAAGGATGCTCATTGTCTTGTGACCCACCAGGGAGACGCTGTTAATGCTGTCAATAGGCTGGATTAAGGGGTGACCTCTTCTGCTTGTTTTAGAGCAGTGGTTGTCAACCTGTGGGATTGTGACCCCTTTGGGTCGAATGACCCTTTCATGGGGGTCACCTAAAACCATCAGAAAGCATAGATATTTACGCTGTGATTCATAAAAGTAACAAAATTACACTTTTGAGGTAGCAACAAAAATAATTTTATTTTTGGGGGTCACCACCACATGAACTGTATTAAAGGGTTGCAGCACTAGGAAGGATGAGAGCCGCCCCATAGAGTATTTAACTTTATTTTTTTAAGTTGTATTACGTTTACTTATTTGCTGTCTGGGTATGAGTGAATGCACAGTGACGTGTGTAGAGGTCAGAGAACAACTTGGGAAAATTAATTCTTTCCTTCCACCACATGAGTCCTGGGGATGAAAGTCAGGTCGTCAAACTTGGCAGCAGGTACCTTAACTCACTGCGCTATCTTGATGGCCCTTTTAGCCATGTACTCCTTGATAATTTCATAGATGTGTATGATGTACTGTGGTCATATCCAGCTCAAATCCTTCTTCACTCCTTCCAGACCCCCCCAACTTCCTCCTCCAACCTTCATATCCAGTTAATGCTGCCTGTGCGTGGGCGTGTGGACCACCACTGGAGCATAGATGACCTGTCAGCAGCGTAACCCCCAAATAAAGTGACTCCCTAACCCCTAATAGCCCTCAGTTACCAATGGCTCCTCAGCTAGACATGGAGCCTCATGCGCTCCTGTCCCATCCATGCTGGAATGCTTGCTAGCCTGATCTTTTGCAGGTAACCATTGCTGTTGTGAGATCATGAGTGCAACGGCCATGGCCATGTCCGGTTCAGAGCACTCCTCTCCATCCTCTGCCTCTTAGAGTCATTCTGCCATCTCTTCTGAGATATTCCCTGGGCCTTGAGAACGTGGGTTAATATCAGTGTTCTGCTGAGAGCCAAGCTCTCAGCTGTCACATATTCTCAGCATTTTGACCAGTTATAAATTCTGGTCCCTGCACTGAGAACAGGTGGAATGCTACAATACTGACTACTTACAGAGAAGCTTCTTTTTGCAGCACTCATCTGTGGGTATAAAAATAAATATTTAAAGGCAGTATGCTAACATGTCTGTTCAGTAACCCTACAGTAATAACTTCTCCTGAGGAGCCTGTGACCTTCCTCACCATGGGCTTTTGATCAGGTTTATATCACCAGGACATAAATTCCCTCCTGTGGAGCAAGCCTCAGATATAATCAGAAAGTAGTTGGTTGCTCTGTAACAGTCATGCCACTATTGTACCAGTGGACATATCTTGGTGGAAAGGTCAGTATTTTAGCATTCAGGGTCCTCTGCTGTATAAGTCCATTGATACTTTTCTCCAGCTTCCATAGCACCTTTTGTCACTATGAAACCCAATAGAATTGCATTTTTTTTTCAAGGTATTATCTCATGATATAGTCCAGGCTGGCCTCTGCCTCTGCTTCCCAGGCACTGGGATTAGAGGTGTATGTCACTCTGCCTGGGTAGGGATGGCTTTTTCATTAGCTTCTTCATAGTGAGGCACTCCAACAGGGGTTAGTACTAGTTTACACAAGAGAAAAACTGGGCCAGGACCCTGACACTGGTGTTTTGTGCCATCTTCAGTGGTAGGAGGACTCCTTTCTGCTCATCTCCTGTCAAAGAAGGCTGGTGTGGAAGTAGAACCTGGATGGCCTTGTTCTGGACCTCTCCTCAGAATGGCAGAGGAAGCAGCCCGAAAACTCCTCCCAGGTAAGAGCAGAGATTGGGGGTGGGGGGTGGGAATACACAGACATGACAGCGATACAAAGCCCAGTTGGTTCTTCTTCCTCCTCTTCTTTTTTTTAAAGATCTATTTATTATGTATATGGTGCTCTGCCTGCATATACATCTGCCACCAGAAGAGGGCACCAGATCTCACTATAGATGGTTGTGAGCTACCATGTGGTTGCTGGGAGTTAAACTCAGGAACTCTGGAAGAGCAGACGGTGCTCTTAACTGCTGAGCCATCTCTCCAGCCCCCTTCCTCCTCTTCTTTTCTCTCTTTTCCTCTCTTCCTTTGAGATGAGCTCACACTGTGTAGCTCTGGCTGGCCTGTAACATACTATATAGACAGGATTTACCTTGAGCTGTGACAGTCCTGCCTCTGTCTCCCAAGTACTGGGCTGACAGGTGTGCACATCTGGCTCTAGTCCTGCTTGTCTTGCTGGAGGTAAGAATGGCAATGCTGAGATGTTTTTCCCTGATTTTTTTTTTAACCTCATCTTTATTTCTGCCCCTGTGGAAACCTTTTACAATAGAAATCAGGAGAGTTCTCACTGTAGAAATCAGGAGAGTCCTAAGCATTTTAAGGGTCTTCTGAGGGTGTTGGCCCAGGATGGCTAAGCTGGAGTTACTGCTGTTTGCAGATGCAGGTGAAAAGCGAGTTTTACTGGTTCACGGTCCTTGCATTTATTTTGAGTGAGCCTTCTTGCACCCTCGCAGGCCATATGCTACTAGAATAAAAGGGCCCCAGGTAATGGCTTTGGTCTGAGCATTAAGAGCTGTGGGTTCTGGTTCTAAGTTTTCCTCTGCCACCCAGCATCTTGACTATGTCACTCTCCTGCTCCATGGCTCAGTTTCTCTGCCATCCATAATTCTCACCTACTAGATGTGCCTTTTGGAAGGCTAAGCTGGGGTTAGACAGGAGAAGATGCTTGGAAAACCAGATGAGGGATTGGTTTCTGTGGTCAAGCCATGTTCAGGACTACAAGCCAAGACTCACTATTTTTGTCCAGTGGGGCCATCAATGCTGGGGCATGCAACGTCAGCTGGACGCTGTGTTCCTTTTTGGGTGTGGTAGAAGTCTAGGGATGTTCACACCCGAACACATGACTGCCACTGTGTGTATTCTGCTAGTTCCTTGGCCATCTCACTTATTTGTCTCTCAAATGCATCATTCGCCTCTCAGCCCTGGGGAAGGCCAAGGCAGGAGGGCGAGCTGGGTTCAGGTCTCAGCCCATGGCTCACAGCCTCCTCATAAACATGTCCTGTGTGATTCATCCCTGGAAAAACCTGCCTTGTTGCCCCTTCTGTTTTTTTCTCATTTAAAATTTATTTACATGGAGTAATATACATACTCTAAAGTTCATGTTGGTTAATTAGGAAGCCAGCACTAGTAAATCGCCTCTGTCATTCTTACAGCCTTCCTTTAGTACCTGCTGCCTGTCCCTAAAATATTCCTTTGAGCCTTTCTTGCTTGTGACTCTTTCTCCTCACCTGTGCTGTGCCAGAACAGAGGTCTCATTCCTCCAGCAGACAAAGTGTCTGGAGCTTGTAGCACTTACAGGTTTTGACAACTTAGTTCACGGTTTGGTGACATGAAGACTGCTCTGCCATTGTTGGTCTTTGGGGCTGGAGAGGAAATCTCTGTCTTGGGCTCATTGTCAAGCTTTTCCCTGGATATGGGTGGATGGGCAGAGCCCTGGGCTGCATTTAAAGGGGTGGGGTCAGGGCAAGCATTTCCAATTCCCTCCCTGAGTGACTCTCCTGTGTGACCTTTAGCTGAGTCACGTGCTGCAGGCATGCTTTTCCCTACCTGTAAGTAGGGGCTTGTGTTGTATCATAGTTTAGTTTGCATCCTGTTTTTAGATTTTATTTTAAAAATAATCTTGTCCCTGAACTTTTTATTTGAGTCAAGGCTCTAAAATTGACTCCCCTACCAGTGTGTTTCATTTGCTGAGAGTCCATGAGTAACTTCCCGTGTGGCCCCACCACTGCCTAAAGCCAAAGCCTTGCCACTTCACATTCAGTTACCTGCCTGGCTTTGGAAGGCAGAGTGTGAAAATGAAATAATAAAATAAAGTAAAAAGTTTTGGTAGCTAATGTGAGGTGTGGAGCGTGGCAGCTGGGAACTCAGCTCTTTCCAGGTCTCCTCTTCACAGTGGGAGCCCAAGGTTATATCGCTCAGTGTTTGACAGTGTCTGGGTTAGGTGGTTCAGGGACCTGGGTTAAGAGGCCTGCAGTGAGACATACCTCTTCCTCTGGCTTAGAGACACAAACAGTTACCCAAGAAAGACAGAAAGAAGTGCTGACTGAGGCCGGAAGCTTGGGCTCTATCATCAAACCACCCATCTCTCTCTCCTTCTGCCTGGAGCCATAAATTTCTGCCGGTTTAGCATTTCAGACCCCCACGGGCATGCCCTATGGAACTGTGAACCTGCTTCGTGGCGTGAACCCTGGAGAGACTCCTGTTACCTGTACAGCAGGGATTGGGACCTTCATTGTGGAATTTGCCACCCTGAGCAGCCTCACTGGTGACCCTGTGTTTGAAGATGTGGCCAGGGTGGCCCTGATGCGCCTCTGGGAGAGCCGGTCAGATATTGGGCTGGTAGGTCAGCTGTTGCCTTTCCTGTGTAAGTCAAAGCCTCTGTGTTGCTCCCCACTTATGAGACACAGAGGTCTAAGGAATGAGTTAGAGTTCAGCCAAGGGAATCTTACAGGGATTGTAGGAGTGGCCCAGGATACCCAAAGTATCCGAGCCTCTGTTTACATTTTACACTAAGGTGTCTTAGTTAGGGTTTCTGTTGCTGTGATAAAACATCACCGTGGGCAGAAAAGGGTTTAGTTCATCCTGTAGTCCATCACCCAGGGAAATCAGAGCAAGTATTCAAGGAAGGAAGCTGGAGGAGTAACTGATAGGGCTGTAAGGGGTCCTGCTGCATGGCTTGCTCAGCTGGCTTTCTCAGAGCACCCAGGACTACCAGCCCAGGGATGCAGCCTCACAGAGAGTCAGCCCTTCTCCATCAGGCAAGATGTGTCACAGGCTTGCTCATGGCCAGTCGCTGGGGCATTTTCTCAATTGAGAAAATGTCTTCCAGTGACGCTAGCTGTGTCAAGCTGACATAAAACCCGCTAGCACCAGAGGGAGAGAGGCAGATGCCTCATCCTTGGAGGGAGCAGGGTTATGTCACGCTTTAAGCCTTTCTTAATTCTCGAAGGAGTCATATGCTTCACACCCCTGACTCACTGACCATAGATTATCACTTCACCTGGCCCCTGAGTGACTATTGACATTGCGAAATTGTTTCACAGAACACCAGTACTGAGAGATGTTGAGTAGCTGATATGAAAAAAAAATTTCAGAACAGTAAATTAGGGGATTCTTGCATATGGTATGGGGGGTTATTTTATTTTTTGCTTTTTCTTTTTTTAGAGTCATGAAGAACTTGAACAGAATAAAAAATATTAAGTGTAGTCAGTGGTAAAGGAATCTCTTTCCCAAGCATATTTGACCCTAGGACTTCATTTTCCCTTCAGTTCCTATTAATAAATGGAAATTTAACACATTCTGGGCCAGCCAATCCTTAAAACTGATTTCAAATTTGAAAAGGGCTGAGATAGTGACACTAACAGTAGTTGATCCAAAGCAAATCAGGACGGTGACACTGGATTCAGTTCAGTGCTAGATTCAAGCGCTGGCCCTGCTTCACGGTTGTGCAACTTCTCTGGTCCTCAGATGCTCCAGCAGTGATGGTAATGTATTAGGAACGACACTGAATCACTACAGTGCCTGTGTTTGAAAGTGATTTTACGTAAAGTTTGGTGCTGTCAGCTCAGAGAATGGAGTTTTTCTGAGAATTCAGAAAATCCCTTTAGACGCCACTCTAGAGGCCCATGGTAGCACCCTCAGTCCAGTGCAGGCCGGTGTTGCTCCAGCCTTGGCACTGTGGTGAACTTGGGTGGTGCCCTCTCTCCTTCATCATTCCTGTGCACCCGGGCCTGTTGACACCCATGTCCTTTTGCCTGGAGACTACTCTGCTTTGCTTTTGCTGGAAATCCCAGGTCCCATGAGCAGTTGTCCACCAGTGACTGACATGAGGATGTCTGTGGTGAGCTCGCTCTGAGGGACATCTTCTGCAGCAGCTTCCAGATCCCAGCGGGTTTGCCTTCAGCAACCTCCAGTAGAAACCTGCCTGATCTCGCACCCTGATGGGTTGCTTCCCCTTGCCTGTTTCATTTGCCCCTTCCTTTCATATTAGTATTTCCAGGAACTCACCTTCCAAATGAGCTTCTTTCAGTCTTCCTTGATGAGGGTTCTGAACTAACACAGTATGCTTAGCTGTGTCCTTTCAGTTGATCGCCAACCAGCTGAAGTGAAGCTTCCGGGAGAATCCAGGTTACATGAGAAACTCTTTTAACATTTACTTCTAAAAGGCTCTGAAGTCATGGGAATTAAAAAAACCAAAGCATACACAAAATGTACCCAGTGACACTGGCAGTCTCCTCTGATCCCAATGCCCCAGCTGTCCAGTTCCTTTCCTTAGAAGCAACCTCTCTCTCAGCTTCCTGTATCTTTCCAGAGAGGGAGTAGGGCAGAGAGAGAGAGGGAGAAGGAGAGAGGGAGAGAGAAAGAAAGGTAGGATAGATAGAAGAGAGACGAGAGAGAGCAAGAGAGAGAGAGAGAGAGAGAGCGCTGTTCTGCTTTTGGCTTTTTGACACGGGATTGAACCAGGGCCTCAAGAATGCCAGGCAGACCCTCTGCAGCTGAGCTTCACGCCCAGCTTTCCTGGATTTGTGGATCCTGGAGTCACAGATTCATTCCCTGAGTCAGAGACAGATTCTAGAAACAAGTTCTCATCCCCACCTACAGTCTTTCTAAGCAAAAGTGAATACTTTAGGTCATTCTCTCTCATTTTCATTCTGTCAGGTACACTAAGTAAGTCCTTTTAAATGAGCATGAGCTGTCTGCACAGCCCAGGTGTGCAGGAAGCGTGGCTGTGGGGCAGCCTTGTGCTCTCCTCGCATCCTTCATGTTGTAAGGAAGCACTGTGATGCCTGCCTGGCATCTCACCGGCCAGTTAGAACGCTGGGTAGGTCCTTCCTGGGCCCTGGGTCCTTCTTAGCTAGTGTGTTTCTCTTTAGGTTGGCAATCACATCGATGTGCTCACTGGCAAATGGGTGGCCCAGGACGCAGGCATCGGGGCTGGTGTGGACTCCTATTTTGAGTACCTGGTGAAAGGAGCCATTCTTCTTCAGGATAAGAAGCTCATGGCCATGTTTCTAGGTAAAAGGGGCAGGGTAAGGGGGCTTTTTATATGACTCTCCTGTTGATTATGCTTTATTGCATATGTCAATTGTCTATGCTCAGTGCCCACAGAATCCACCCATTCTGCATTCAGCGCCACCGGAGGCTCTGGATGCCAACCGTACCTCCTCATATGTTCTTTTTCTGTTGTATGGCTTTATTTGGCTTAGATTTTGTTCTGTTTGTTTTTGTTTGTTTATTTATTTATTTATGGTTTTGAGTCAGGGTCTCAGGCTTGTGTCAAATTCTGTGTAGCCAAGGATAACCTTAAACTCTTTATCTTCCCACCTGTGCCTTTGTTGTGTGGCACTATTACTGGGGGACATGAACAAAGAGCTGCTCATCCCAGATAGGGAGCCAGTGACAGACTGAAATACGGATACCCCAAGATCCAACTTGGTGAGCCAGGGAGTTCTATTGGGGTCACTTATGGAAATAAGTGAGGGGTACGTACAGGTGTAGACATGACCAGAGACAGCTGCATCACCAAAGCCCACTTGAGCATGGGTGACAGCTCACAAAGCGGGAAGCCTGGAGCACCCTGCACAGCCTGCAGGCAGCTCAACAGGTTGGAGAGCCTCACCGGGAAGCTTGGCTGATCTCTGCTTCTGTTAGGCAGCTCTCTAGTTCCTCCAGGTGGCTCGGCGTTGGTCTCAGCCTCTTCTGGGAGGCTCAGCTTGCCAGAGAAAATCTCTAAGCAGCCCTTGCAGCTTATATATTCTTGCTAAGGGAGGGGCGCAGTGTATCTGGTTGATTTCAGGGACTTCCTAAAGCCTCAGAGTTGTTTACTTCTGGAGCTTTCTGAGTTTCTCCATTGCTTTACCTCCCCTTTACCATCCGTGCTGGCTCACTTCTTTTCTAACATCCTGTGTCTTAATGAGTTTCCCTCCAGAATGGAAGGTTTTAGTCTTGGAGGACCCTGCTGTACCCCTAGAGCGCCTAAGTACTGCTTTCTCTGACTGTGGTCTGGACTCCTTACCTCTTGGCCACATTGCAGGGTGTTTGTTTGTCCTGGTATGTCTTCATGTCCTGTCTTCATGTGTCCAACTTTCATCCTTCTTTCTGTCAGAGCTTACTTTACATGTTCTGCCTAAGAAGCAGCATGTTTCTCCTCGGAGTACAGAGCCTTTGGCATCTGCCCTGTGCCTTAACTCATTTTCGGTTTCTCCCGGTTCTTTATCTGCAGTAGGTCATGTTTACATTTCAGGCTACTGGATACTAGTAATAATTGTCATGCAGGCTTGTCAAGCACACAGTAATGCTTATTACAGCCACTGTTGATTTACTTGGCGCATGTTTATTGGGTAACATTGACATACCAAACCCTGCAGCAAGCTCTGAGCGTGGTTGTTTAATTCTTCCTACATTCTTTTGACGTAGCTTATGAAGTTGTGTCTGCCTTTGGTTCATCCAGATAATATCCATCATGTGTATTTACTATGCACTGTCCTAGTGGTGGGGATTCTGCAGTGCACACAAAGCTGAAGTCCTCCTGGACTCACATCCTAGAGGAGAGATGTCAGCTCAGCTTCCCGCTGACATGTCAGCAACATGTGGGGGAGCTTTTGTCTTGCTGTTAACCGAATATCTAGTTAGGGGCTACTTGCTGAATAAATAAATAACTGGCTAACCCCACCAGGTATATAGCATTACCTTCACAGTTTAACGTGTGACAAGCCCGAGGCTCATAGCTAGTGTGTGGAAAAGGAAGAGCTAGCATTTGAACCTGGCGTTTGAATCCATGTTCCTTTCTAGTGTGCGTCCATCAGTGTGTCCTCGTCTGCTTCAAGGTTAGGCATAGTATAGAAGTGCATGCTTCTGTGGTCAAGGCTTGTCTGACTCTTCAGTAACCTGTGTCCATTATCTCATCTCCCGTGGTGCAGAGTACAACAAAGCCATTCGGAATTACACCCACTTTGATGACTGGTACCTCTGGGTGCAGATGTACAAGGGGACCGTGTCCATGCCAGTCTTCCAGTCCTTGGAGGCCTACTGGCCTGGTCTTCAGGTAGGACTTGCCAAAGAGAGTGGCCATTTTTCTGTGGTATGATAACGCGAGCAAGCTTATCCTAGTGTATCCAATAAGGAACTTTAGTTGCTTGAATACCCTGGGCAGTGTGTGGAAGAAGGAACTAAAGCAAGCTACACAGTACATGATTCCACCTAATCCAGTGCTCCAAAGTAAGCAGGAAGGAGCTGAGCTCCCAGTTGTCTGTGGGTGGAGTGCCACCTGCAGCGATGGGCAGCGTTGCTCCAGACTGCAGAGGAACAGCCAGTGGCAACAGCTGCTTTATGGGGCATTTGTTTCAACGTCTCTCCTTGACACAGTGGCCTGCTCTGCCCACTGTCCTGATTATTTTCTCCTGATATAGTCTGGTAGAATTATAGTTAGAAAGGACCTTAGAGCCCATCTAATCTACCCTTGCCTATACCAAAATATTTCATGTGTCAAAATATTTTTGTGACCTTTTGTTGCCTTTTGTTTGCTTTTGTTTTGTTTTGAGACAGGACCTCATACATCCCAGGCTAGCCTTAAATTCACGTGTAATGGAAGATGACCTTGAACTTCTGATCCCCCTGTCTCTACCTCCCAAGTGTTAAGAGAAAGACACTTAAAAGTCTGTGAGAATGGACAGCTTCCCTTTGTGCATATACACACACATGCACAGGAGCACGCGTGCACCACACAAACACGCAGAGGCAAGGAAACACGAAAACATAAAGATTGCTGTTGCACTACAGTAAAGCACTAGGAGTGATAATGAAATGTTTTTAATTCTTAAGTAAAAATTAAAAAAACAGGTAAGTGACCTGACCTGGCCATGGTGGCACATACCTTTAATTCCAGTGCTTGTGAGACAGAGGTAAGTGGATCTCTGTGAGTTCAAGACCAGGTCTTGGTAGGTAGACCTGGTCTACCTAGCAAGTTCCAGGGCAGACAGAGTCATGTGTTAAGATCCTGTCTGAAAGAAAGAAAAGCAGAAAAGAGAAAGAGAGAGGGGGAGAGAGAGAGAAAGAAAGGAAGAAAGAGGAGGAGGAGGAAAGAAGGAAGGAAAAAAAGGATCCTTTTAATAACACATATTTAGTAACACATATTCTTTGACCCACAAATTCTATTTCTGGAGATTTGTCTACATTTTCATATGCTTGAAGTGATATATAGACAGCATTTTTGCATCCTTAGTTGTTTTAGCAAATGGTGAAAGACTGGAAATAAACTAAATGATTAGTTATAAAATGCATTAACTTCAGTCTAGGTGTTAAATACTGTGCAGCTGTCTATAAACGGTTGGGTCCTCTCTGTGTACATGGAAGAAAACCAAGATACATTATTGAATGGATAAAGAAAGCATGGAATAACGTGTGAAAGGCTGTTCATAGTGTAGGAAATCAGCACTCTCATTTTCTTACGTCTACATAAAGAAACTTGGAAAGGTTATAAAGGCCACTAGTGAGCATGGCTGTGTGTTGGAGGTGTGGGATCCTCCTGAGTCTTAGCATAGTCAGTCTTTCCTTTCTTCTTAGAACTTTGGATCAGCTCTCCAAAATAAAAAATTGGTAGTAGCAGACACTGACCATGGAGGTCCAGAGATAGGTGTTGAGTTTTTGTGTCTTATAGACAAGGCCCCAAGAGGTTCACTCTGTGGCTCAGGGCTGCAGAGTCAGTGGTCAACCTCAGGAATGACATCAGCACTTTCGGCTTCCAAGGCTTTGCATTGTCTTTGCCTAGAGACTGATTGATTTGTGAGGTTTTACCTGTGGACTCTGTGCCTGAGTCTGCTGACCTGATGTCCATTTTCCCCCCCACAGAGCCTTATTGGGGATATTGACAATGCCATGAGGACCTTCCTCAACTACTACACTGTATGGAAGCAGTTTGGGGGACTGCCAGAATTCTACAACATTCCTCAGGGATACACAGTGGAGAAGCGAGAAGGCTACCCACTTCGCCCGGGTAAGCAGGGTCTTTGGTCCATGGCCGACCTCCGAGCTCTGGCTCTGCACACCCTAGCCCTTCAGGCATGCTCTCCCAGGCTGCTTTTCTGTCTTCTCTGATGGCTCTTGGTGGCTTTCTTCCTAGAGATGGAAACTGAGTTCTGCTGGGTTGAAGTAGCTTGTCCAAGGCTGTAAGTGCAGGAGCTGGGACCAGAACCCAGGTCTCCTATCTAAGTCCAGTGCTCTTTCAAACTTGGAGAAATGAGAAAAAAGAGATGCCAGGCAGGCTGAGTGCTGGGGACTTCTGCCAGCAGCACATCAGGAACTGCGGGCCACTCTGTCAGTGGGTTATGTAAAGTACATTTCTACCCTGGGCCTTAGGCCACCAAGTCTCATCCCCTCGTCCTTGGCAGTTCAGAATCAAGGAGACGACCACAGACTGGACACCTCCTTAAGTCCTTTGCCAGTTCTGATGTTCTCTGATTCATTGCAGGGAAGTAGAAAACTGAGGAAGGAAGGGCTAGGGAGACAGGCCGAGCTTAGTCAGCAGGTGGGCACATGGCCTAGCGTAGGTCAGGTCACATGGTTGTCTGGGCACAGTACTGTCTGCACGTTCTCCCTTGCCACCTGAATTCTCTTGGAGCCACAAGACTGGCCTTCTGTGTTCTCTGCCCATTCCTTTCCTCCCTTACCCCAGGGAATGTAGGACTTGAGGGAGGGAAGATGAGCACTGCGGTGCTCATGGAGGGGTGAGTGGTCACATGTGGGGGCTCTGTGCTCGTGGAGGGGTAAGTGGTCACACACCCACGCTCTGGATGCACTGTGATTCCTGGTGTTCTCGTGGCTGCTGCTGTTTCTCCTCCTTCCTCCTCCTCGTCTTCTTTTCCTTCTTCCTCTTCTTCTTCTCCTCCTCCTCCTTCTCCTCCTTCTTCCTCTCCTTCCTTTTCTTCTTCTCCTTCTCCTCCTTCTTTTAATTAAAGAAAACTCTTGAGGGAGCTGGAAAGATGGCTCAGTGGTTAAGAACACAGGTTGCTCTTCTAGAGGATCTGGGTTCAATTTCTACCACTTACATGGCAGCTCACAACTGTAACTCCAGTTACGGGGGATCCTACACGCTCATACAGACATACATGCAGGTGAAACACAAATGCACATAGAATTAAAATATTTTTAAAAAGATATAATTTCTTTCTAAAGAAATAAAGAAAGTCCTTAGGAAGACTCAGTCATAGTTATCATTATGAGGAAGTAAAATAAGACTGAAGAATTTGAAGGACATATCAAAGAGTTTCAGATGCAGTTTCAGCATGGAGGCTTCTGGGAGGTCTTCTAACTGAAGTCTTCCTACAGTCATTGGATCCAGTGGTTTTCTAGTCTTGGCCTAGTCACCATTGACAGGGAGCTCACTGCTTACGGAGGCAACCTGCTCTATGTTCAGGGCCGACTGGCAGGAAGGTGTTAGATGGAAATTCACATTGCCACCCGGAGTTCTAGGAGTGCAACTACCGTTCCTTCCTCCAAGCAAATGCAAGTGGGGCTGTTCTGTAGCTAGGCTGGCCAGTGCATGGGTCTCTGGTGTTAGTCTTTGATGGCAGTTACAGAACCCAGCCTGCAGTCCTCTAAAGGCCTTTACTGCCTGCTTAAGAGTTGACCAGGATGACATAACAGGACAGGCTCACACACTAGGCCCATGTGTGAGAAAGAGAACAAGTTGGCTTTGACCCAGCCAGCTGCTGGCAGAAGAGGGAGGCCTCCCAGGAGAGCACTGCCTCTTCTGTGCGTGTTCATCTGCCCTGGAATGCACCCTAGAAAGTGACGCTTGTTTAGAGGACCGTGGGATGAGGGGAGGAAGGGTCAGGAGATCTGAGGAGACAGGCAGAGACTTGTTCTCTAAACTAAGAGTAGAGGAAGCTGGAACACAGTTCAGTGGTAGATGGTGTGCCTAGCATGTGCATGGCTCTGACTGTGCTCCCCAGCATTTTAGAAATGACTGTGTGGAGATGAGTGAGTGAGTGACAGCTAGAATTTGCATCAGAGGGGAGAGCCAGGGAAGGAGAAGATTGGAGGAAATGTTGGGGTAGGGAAGAGTTCTTTCATTTGAGAAGAGGTAGGTGCTAAAGTAGAAAACAATGAACTGGCCGTGGTGGTGCATACCTTTAATCCCAGCACTGGGAAGGCAGAGGCAGGTGAGTTCGAGGCCAGCCTGGTGTACAGAGTTAGGACAGCCAGGGCTACACAGTGCAAAAAGAAAGAAAGAAAGAGAGAAAGAAAAGAAAAGGAAAGAAAGAAAGAAAAAGAAAGAAAGAAAAGAAAAGAAAGAAAGAAAGAAAGAAAGAAAGAAAGAGGAGTTTTCATTTCTGCCCACTGAGTCTATTGACAGCAGAAAACCATTTTTCTCATAATAATTATTCATGTGTTTAAAAGCAATAAACATATATGTACCTATATTTATATATTTTAATGGTAAATAGCCTCACCTGGGTCCACTCCTGTTGGCCACTATCCAGCTTAGGAAGGGCCCCTGGCCGAACATCACAGTCCAGCTGTGGAGAATGGGACCCTTCAGAGCATCTGGAGCACCTTCTCAGAGTTTCCCATAGCTCAGGCTAGCCTTGATCTCACTGTACTGGTGAGGGGGATTTAGAACTCCTGGTCCTCATGCCATCATTTCCCAAGTGCTGGCGTTTTAGCTGTGTGACACCATGCCCAGCTAACTTGTTATAATTAATTTTTTTTTTCTTTTTCTGTGGTGCTGGGAATTGCACCCAGGGCCTTACACATGTTAAGCAAAAGCCCCTTCACAGAACTGTATTCTGTGGTGTTCTTATCACATCGCTGCTGGGACTGCTTCCCTGTCGGAGAGCCGGGAGCACTGCTGAAGTCAGGGAGGGAACAGACATTGAAGATCAGGTCACAACCTCTACTACCTTCCCTGGCCCTGAGCCTGGCTGAGCTTCTAGATTTGTGCATTTTGACTCAGAAAACCATGCATGGACACATTCAGTCTTTCCACAGTGTCAGAATTCATAAGCTGCATTGGTTTCATTGATTGCATTTTGCCAAGTAGTCCCAAAAGCTATGGCATGATTCTCTCCAGGGGGGCTCTGCAGACCAGGTATGGAGGGGCAGAGACCTCTGTTGCCTTCCCTGAGCGGGCCGCATGCCATGCCTGCTCAGCCATTGAGAAGGTCTGCTTGGCTTTACAGAGCTCATCGAGAGTGCAATGTACCTCTACCGTGCCACGGGGGACCCCACTCTCTTAGAACTTGGGAGAGATGCTGTGGAGTCCATTGAGAAAATCAGCAAGGTGGAGTGCGGATTTGCAACGGTAAGTGTTTCAGGGACCTGGGAAATTGGAAGTGTCACCTCTTAGCACTCCAAAGCCCTAGCGGTGGTAACGTCAGAGGGGAGTGGTTGTAAACTCATGGACAGAGAAGCTTGCTGAAGGCCATGTGTCTGGTGGAAGTGTGAAAGGTCAGCAAGGAGGAAAGACAGGCAAGGGCAGAGTGACTCAAGACAACACAGGCATTGTTTGGGGAAAAAAAAATTGCAGAAGGAATCTGTAAGAATTAGAACCCAGTGCCCTCTTATAAGCTGGTGTAGTTATAGGACACAAAGGAGGGGCCATGGAAGGAGGCTGAAAGTTTCTCTTTGGCCTGTAGTTTCTGGTTGCTAGGGGTAAGCAGTTAAAGAGCATTAGGTGACAGATAACATCTTTCCTGGGGGCCATTACGTGGGGTCCTTGGGGCAGTCAGAAGTGTAAAGTAACAAGTTAATTTACTTCAAGAAACCAAGTCATTGTAGTCACTGGAATTATCACAGTTCAACCAAAATGGAGTTTTACAAATGGCGGGGACCTAGCTACCAAAGTGGATTAGACCCCAAGCCCTTGGTTTATCTCTGCCTGCATCGGTAGTTCTCTTCTGGCAGAGTATATGCTTTTCAAAGTGAGGTTTGTAGAAAGTTTTGTCTGAGGGCTTTTAAAATAAATTTTAAGGGAGGAAATCTAGAGTCCGGTAGCCCTGTATTCAAGCATGGCACCTTAATAAGCAATTCTGTTCCCTCAGGTGTTTACTGTGTGGCTTTCATATGTCAGACACTCTTCTGGGCCATGGGTTAGAGACACAAACAGACCAAGACCCTTGTTCCCATGAACTTACATTTTAGTTGGAAAAATAAGGAAAGTGTGACAGGGAGACAGAAAGCAAGCCAGTGTGGCTGGAGTGGAGGAGAGTGAGTAAGGAGCAGCGTTAGGGAGGAGAGCTCACAAAGGCAGGGGTGGATCATTGTAGGGCCTTTGTTGGCACAGGAGAGAGTAGGATTTGGGTTGGCTTGGGCTGAGAACTTTGGTAGGATCCACAGCAGAGCAGTACCATGGTCTGATTTGTACCTTAGAAATAGCACACTAGCTGCTCCACGAGACAGCTGACATCCTTAGAGGACCCAACAGGCAAGGTACAGACAGACGCTGTATACACATAAAACAGATGTAGAAGAAAATATGCTGGGGATTTCCTGAGAGTCTATAAGAGTTTGTGTTGGGGTGTGGAATCCAGAACAAAACAAGAAAACTTTTGCAAAATTTTGTAATGCGACAATATTTTATAAGTACAGATAGGTCCTTTTTTTTCTTTTCATGGTGCTAAAGATTCAACCTAAGCCACTGGGCTACATTTCCTAGACTCATGTTTTGATAGAGAAGACCTGCAATGATATGGGATAAAAAGCAGCAGTTTGTTTTGGCTTCCAGTGTGTTCAGGTCTCTGAAAAACCAAAGCAACAAGTCCACTGGGAAAGCAAAGCTCATTTCCATGAAAAGGAGGTCTTCTGGAGGCCTCCCAAGGTGCATGATGGGAACAGCCCTTAATCCTTGTCAAACAAAGAAAAATCTGACTTGGTCTTTGATTGAGTCCATAGTTGAGTCACAGTATTGTGCAAGCTAAATGTCCATTGAGAATTAATTTTCCTTAAATGTATTGGCAAATCTAAGAAGCTAAAAGTAAGCATTTTTAGTAAATTATACTCCTCATCTCGGCCTGTGAACATTTAATTTTTTCTACAGCTGACCCCTACTTGTTATTCACAATAGTGAGAACCTAATGCTCGTCAAGCAAGGGTCAAGAATATTGTTTCCTTGTTTGTCGTGAGCACTGTGTCAGAAACAGATGGACACACTGATGTTTTTCCCCAATGTCAGGATTTATTTAATAATAAATTTATAAGCTACACAGGTTTCATTGGTTGCAGTTTGCCAAGTAGTCCCAGTTGCCCTTGAAACCTCTCTGTTGGCAAACAGAAATTCTTTTCTTCCAGTCTTTAATAATATTAACTCCCGGGTTGCACACTCTATGTCGCACAGGAGTTACATCCATCTATGCCTGCCATCTACCAGTCTGTATCGATGTGAACAGGCGATAGAATGACTGCTGAAGGGTAGAGAGACCACAGCAGAGTGCAAGGACTTCGGAGAGGCCTTATCAGAGGAACAAGGGCAGAGACACTTTTTTGCTTCCCCATCAGCCTCTTCTGTGGCTCCCTCACTTTCTTAGATCTGTGTTCAAAAACATTCACAAAGACCCTCAGGTGACAACGTGCTTTGTGGCGGGAGCTGCAAGAAAAGGATCCAAGCAGAAAGAAGTGAGGGCAGAGAGGGGCAGAGGCTAGATCCTGAAGGAGCTGACACGCTCGGGTTTCCAGCCTGTGGGAAATGACATGTCCCAGAGAGTGAGGAGAAGGGAAGTGACAGGGAAGGCCCATAATGGATGGAAGCAGGAAGCCTGGTTTGTCGTGATTCAGGTGAGAGGTGCTGGTGGCTTGGAAAGAGTGAAGTCTGCAAGAAGTGATTCACGCAAAAGCCCTCAGCAGTTTAGTGCAGAGCAGTTCCTAAAGGGGGCTGCCTGACCCTTACTCCCAAACCATGTTGCTGCTCTGACTCGCTTCCTCCATCATGTGGCAGATCAAGGACCTCCGGGATCACAAGCTTGACAACCGCATGGAGTCCTTCTTCCTGGCCGAGACTGTGAAATACCTCTACCTTCTGTTTCACCCGAACAACTTCATCCACAACAACGGCTCCGCCTTTGACTCTGTGATGACCCCCCATGGGGAGTGCATCCTAGGAGCTGGGGGCTACATCTTCAACACAGAAGCTCACCCCATTGACCCTGCTGCCTTGCACTGTTGCCGGAGGCTGAAGGAAGAGCGGTGGGAAGTGGAGGACTTGGTGAGGGAGCTCTACTCTCTCAGGCAGAACAAGTCAAGAGCTCAGAGGAAGACAGTGCCTTCAGGGCCCTGGGAGCCCCCTGCAGGGCCAGGCACACTCTCCTCACCTGACAGCCGGGACCAGCCAAAGGAAAAGCAGCCTACCAAGCAGAGAACCCCACTTCTCAGCTGCCCTAGCCAGCCCTTCACTTCTAAACTGGCACTGCTAGGCCAGGTTTTCCTAGATTCCTCGTAACCACTGGATAAATTTTTATTTTTTTGAGACTGAGCTACAATAATAAATCTGCTTTTGGCTATCAAGTTTTTCATGTTGGACTCTTGGTGAAATTTCACTAAAAAAAGAAAAGATTTGTGCTGAACAATAATGAATCTTGTTTATTTTTCTCAGCCAGTTGATAAGAGGAGAAGCACTGTGGTGCGCCCCAGAGCCCCGCAGATAAAGTTGTATCTCTCTTCCTTTTCTGGCACCTTTGGGGAAGGTAGTGTTTCCAGCATTTCTTTGTTGGTTTTTCCAACATGTGCTTTCAACTTTTCACTGCCTCCTTTACCCGTGAGTCCTTCCCGGCAATAGAGGTTGATTAAGCACCTTTGGGTGCCAGCCATGACCCCAGAGAGTCAGCAAAAAAAAGAAAACAGGCTTCGTTCTTGTGGGAACCAGATTCTGGTGGAGAGAAATACACTGGTGAGTTTGTAAAGTGACAGTAGTGTAAGCTCCGTGACGAGCAGAGCCACCGGCACCTGGAGAGGTTCAGTTGGTAAAGCGTTTGCCGCATGGGCAGAGTTCAGATCCCGAGCACCCACAGAAAAGCCCGCCACAGCAGTGTCTGCATTCACAGTGCTGGCGTTGGGAGGGATGTGAGGGGAGAGGCAGGTGGATCCCTGGAGCTCAGTGGTCAGCCAGTCTAGCTGAATCAGTGAGAGAGCCTCTCAAAAAGTAAGATGGAAAGCAAATGAGGAAGACATTGGCTATCATCCTCTGGAATCAACATACACACACACACACACACACACACACACACCAAAAAAGAATGAGAAGGAAAGAAAGGAAGGATGAAAGAAAATGTGTTAGTAATAGGGAAAACTAAGCAACCTTTAGGCAGGGTCTGGGAAGGTCTTCTAGTAGAGGCAGATTTTCACATCGGGAAAAGTAGAACAAAATGGCGGTCCCCTTGTGCTTTTCACTCAGCTTCAACAGATTTAGCTTCAGAGATGGTAGACTTGGGGCTGGAGAGATGGCTCTGTGGGTAAGAACTCTGCTGCACAAGCATGAGGACATGGGTTCGAATCCCAGCACTCAAAAACACGGGTGTGGCCACATACAGCCTTAATCCCATCCCAGCATCAGACAGTGGAGATGGAGGTTCCCTGGGACTTGCTGACTGCCGCCTTGCTCCAGATTTGGTGAGAAACCCTGTCAAAAAAGTAAGGCAGAGAGTGAGAGCAGCACACCTGACAGCCTCCTTGGGCTTCCACAGACAGCACGTACTCATGCACTCACACACACAGGCATGTGCACAGATGAGTGAATGAATGAATAAATAAAAAGCTGGTGGGCTTACAAACAACGTTACTCATTTCCACAAAATATGTAGAATCCAAGATGAGAGTTCTCTGGAGGTGAACATGGCAGACATGTATAAACTCAGTATTCAGGAGGCTGAGGCAGGGGGATCATGAATTTGGGGCTAGCCTGAGCTTCATTATGAGCCCCTGTCTCAAAAAATAATTCAGAATGCATTGCCAAAACATAACTACAACTATGAGCGACTGTTCCCTAAGACTTTCAAATATGCAACTCATGTTCAGCATCCTTATTGTTATAAATTTGTATTTTATTGAATGAGAAACAAAGCAGAGCTCGTCTGTATGTTATAGCAATATATTTCTACAGTGTCTTCTGATGTTCTTTCCGACCCTCCCGTCATTGTTTCCTCTTTTATTCCCCACTTGCCATTTGTCTTTATTTTATGTGTATGGGTGTTTTGCCTGCATATATATCTGTGTACCACATATGTGCATGGTGTCCACAGAGACCAGCAGAGGGCATCAGATCCCGGAGGACTGGAATTATAAGGGTGACCCACCACGTGGTCTCCAGGGAGCGAATCTAGGTCCTCTGCAAGAGCAGCCGGTGCTCTTTCTTCACCGCTGAGTCAGCTCTCCAGCTCCCGCAAAGGAATACACAACACAAAGGTAACCTGCCAGTTTCTTTTTGCAAAAAGGGTGCACCAGAACCCAAACAGGGCTTGGGATCATGCTGTCCAAGGCGACCTCTTTCATCTCTAACACTGTCTCATCCCATTCGTGAGAACTCAACTTTACTATTTGACACAACTGGGTAATCAGAGCAGAGGGGAGTTTCAGGCAATATGTGCCCTTGTGGGACTAACCACCTTTGATAGAAAAAAAAATCACACAATTCTAATTTGTTGAAGGGATCGGGTTGTCTTGAAGCTTTCCTATATTCACTTGCCTACCCCCATTAAGGTGGGCTGAACTGGAAACATGAAGAAAGAAGCAGTGAAGACAGCAGGATGAGGGAGAGAGGACAAAGGCCCCAAAACAACGTGGTCAGGACTGCTGGTTCAACCCCTAAGTGAAAAGGGTCCTAAAAATGCTACAATATAGATAAATCTTGAAAATTCATGCTGTCTAGGAGCCAGACACCAAGGGCCTTTTATATCCCATGGAATAGGTATTGATATATTACTCATGTGCTGATAAATAAACTGCCATCACACTCCTGGAAGCAACTCTAATTAAGCTCAATGGGTCACACACCAAAAGAAGACATGAAGATAGGAGGAGGGCTTCCTGGGAAGAAGAAAGTTTTCACCAGAGAGTAGGGAGATGAGAGAGAAAAAGAAGGTGAAAACAACTAAAAGTCATTAAAGACACGTGTGAAACTGGAATAAAAAAATCAGAAAAGAGAAAAAGCGTTTTCATATATAGGCCACTGACTGACACGCAGGCGCCAGCTGGGATTGATGGAGGTGACGAGAAGAGAAAGCGATGGGCATCTGCACAGTGGATTGTCCTTTACTCAGCGCTGCAGGGGACTTGGGGATGGAAGACTCCATCTATGGGTCAGGCCCTCTTCAGTCTCTGCGTGGTGGATAGCACGGTTTGGTATATGAGTCAGAAGATCCTGCAGGTCTGTCTGTCTGGAGTTTCTCAGTCCACCTAAGGTCATTAACCTTTCATCAGACTTAGTCCCGGTGGAGGAAGTGTTGCAGCTCTGATGGGAAAGGTATCCCGGCAGCCAGGAGCCTAGGAATACCAAGAGTCACTGCACAACAAACCTCACACAAGAGGTTTGTTGGGAAAGACACACAAGGATGGCTGCCTCCGCTCTGGTGAGAAACAGCAGGAAACTGAGCGGAGGCAGGCCTTCTATAGGGTTCCTCGGGGGTGGAGTTTTTCCAGGGTAGAGACTGACCAGATTTCAAGTCCTGAGCTTGGAGCTAGCCCAGGGATGGGTGGGTTTTCAAAACCCAGAAGTGAGCTCAGACTTTTTACCCTACACCCCGTCCTTGGGCTCAGTTGTCACCCTTGCTGGGTAGTTTTCACTGTGTTCAAAATGGATTCCACTGTGTAGCTTTGGCCTAGCCTCTTGAATCCCAGAATTATAGATGTCCACATTCATTTCTTGAATACGATGTTTTTTCCTAATTATTGGAGCATGTCTTTGTTCTGAAGAGAAAAACACCGAAATGTTGAGGTGAAATCTTAGAGTAGCTATGGTTTTCTTTAAATGGCTTAGCAAAAAGGAAATGGTTTGGGCCAGCAAGATGGTCCGGTGGGTAAAGGAGCCTGCTGCCAAGTCTGATGACATATGAGTTCAGTCCCCAGGGTTCACACTAGAGGGAGAAAAGTAAGTTCTCCTCTGACCTTGACACACAAACCTTGACGTGTGATTCCAGACTCACATACATGCACAAGGAAAAGAAAGTCAAGGGTTTAATAAAATGAACTTCCTCAATAAATATTCATCTACCTATGAGAACACATGGACGCGTGTCATATATCTCTGTCTGTGTAGGCGAGTACATAGATGTATATATATAAAACATGTTAATGGGAGGGCATAAGCCAAGTATATATGGGTGCTTGTGATATTATTTTTCAACCTTTCTGTAGATTTGAAAAGTTTCCCCCCCAAAAAAAGCTGAGGGGAAAAGGTGAAAGGTGATGAGAATGAAGTGGCCAATGGTAACTGCCCATTGGGGGGGTTTAGAGGGAGTGAGCATCAGTCCTGTGAGAGCGGGGACTTTCATTTATTTAGCACACCATTCCTAGTGCCTGCAACTGCACCTTGCCCGTAGGTGATAATAAATGTTTAAAATAACAAGTTGCCGGGCCAGTGAGGTAACTCTATGGGTAAAGGCACTTCCCACCACACGACCTGAGTTCAGTACCCAGAACCCAGGTAAAAGAAGAGAACAGGACGCCACAAGTCAAATCATTGAGAAGTTGTACACTAGAAACAATCTGTGAAAACAGTGTTCAAAATGATATCACAAGATGTTGCGTGATTACAAGGACTTCTTACGATGGCCTGAATATAATGTGATTTTTTTTCTTTGATTATAACTTCCCCATGATTAAAAAAATTGCCCTAGAAAACTCTGCCTAATTGAGATGATCTCGGTAGCTAATTTAAGGGAGGCAATATTCTAGAAATGACAGCATCATATGAGGTTACACCACTGACCTTACTGCAAAAAATTAGACAAGCTGAGAGTTTTCATTTGTCTGTTTGTTTTGGTGTGTGTGTTAGCCCACATTCACATCAACAGACCCCGCAGCGGAAGGATGCGCCCTCTGGTGGTGAGAAGCTGTTGGTCTCCGTGGAAGCGGCGGTCAGGGAAACTAAAGTGCATCCATTCGGCCGTCACATAGGTTTCTGGAAACATTCTCCTTATTTCCTAGAGTTATGGTATCCATAAGGACTGAATTCGAGGTGAAGGCTTTTAAAAGAGATTTATCTTTATTATCTTTTAAGTGTGTTTGTGTATTCAGGGGGATGCTCACGGAAATGCAGATAGCTGCCTGTGGAGTCCACAAGAGGGCATCAGGTAAGTTCCCCTGGAGCTGGAGTGAGCCTCGCAGGGTAGGCGCTGGGAACAGAACACTGATCCCAGACAAGAGCAGTATGCTTTTTTAACATCCCAACTGTCATTCTGCAGCCCCATTTGCCCAGGTTTTTATGTGTGGTTTTGCATTGTTCAAACTTTGCTGAAGTTGTTCGTTGGTTCTGTTTGTGTGTGGAAACCTTCAGTTTCCTACGGAAGGGGTGATGTCTCAGGAAATAGAGGTGATTGTACTTCCTTCTTATCTTCAGCATTCCACTCGGGAAAACTGAGGAGACTCATTTTTTTCTACTTTATTTATTTATTTATTTATTTATTTATTTATTTATTTATTGCCTATTTCTGCTCATCTATTAATTTTTAACATTTATGTAATGTGTGTGTGATTTTATTAATCTTATAATCATGGTCCTGGATTTTATACTTATATATTTCTTCCCCCAAATCATAAAAGGATTATCTTAATTCGCTGCTACCATTTTACATTTTGAATTTTTAGCAGCTTTGTGAATATACAACTTATATTTCACACTCTACCCATTTTGAATGTACAATGCAGTGATTTGTGTGTGAGCCCATACGAGTGCACCACAGTCACCACAATCTGGTTTTAGAGATACGCTTTGATTTTCTTATACTTAGCTTTGATAGTTTTAAGATGAATTTCAGATTTAAGTATAAATCTAAAAGAAAATGTCATTCACCATAGGATAAACTTCCTGTTCTGATTTTTTCCCCCAGCAACCACAAGCACACAGGACTTTATTTGGCTCATACAAATTTCACGATGGCATATTTCACTGAAAAAATGTAGTTTTATGGCTTTTATTTTATTTTTATTAAGTTTTTCTTCTTTTTAAAAAGTATTTTTTTTTACTTTTTTAGATTATTATGTCATTTTTCTTCCCTTTCTCCCTCTAAGCCCTCCATATACCTCTCCTTGCTCTCTTTCAATAAAATTTTTCTTAACTTTAAAAAATACATTTAATGTGTGTGTGTGTGTGTGTGTGTGTGTGTGAAAGAAAGAGACACAGAGAGAGATTAGAGGGTAATTTGGAGGAGCCATTTCCCTCCTTCCACCAATATGGGAAGGAGGCGGAACTCAGATCCTCAGTTTGGCAGCCAGCGCCTCTATCCACTGACTCAGGTCTTGGACCCCATTTTACTGCTTTAAACCAGACTAGCGGCGATCGCTGGAGGTGAGTGAGAACCACACCTAAGTGGGCATGAAGATGGCAACCACAGTCCGGTTTGTCTTGGCAGTGTCCATAAATGTCTGCTGTTGTGCCAGTGTAATTATTTATTACATCATTTCAGTCTTTATAAGGAATTCTGGTTTGGGCAACAGATTATAGCCACCTCAGTTGCCAGTAGCCAACTTCATGACACCCTAATTCATCACACTCAACTCTCCTTTGTGTTAAAAGACCGCCTCCTGGAAGAGAAAACGGCAGGGTCTGACACTGTTCTGCTCACACTCTCCACCTCGACTACCTGTTCGAGGGTGAGGAGTACAGCTTCCTCCCTGAGAAACTATTTATTGACATCTGTAAACTTATTAGTCCTAACGCAGTTTTGTAATTCATGAAATATTTTCCACCATTTTCTTCAAACGAGCAATAGCTCATGGATGGTCATTCATGTATTATTTACACAAAACAAATTTGTTAATTATAATAAAATATTAGTTGACCTAACCGCTCCCAGTGACTAAATATTAAATGAGGGGCGGGGTGAAGTACAGCGACTTGGCATAAGTCATTCGTAGAAAGAAGGGGACAGAAATCAGAGTCAACTCTGGCCTAGGGTCTAGGATCCTTCGCTGGCCATCGGGCTGCATCATTCCCCAAGAAAGGAGAAATTTGAGAGCACGTGCGGGCAGCGACTGGTCTTCCACCTACAGCAACCTCGTAGACATGCTGGAGGTAGGACGTGGGGGAAAAGATGGTCTTGGAAACACAGCATCTGTGCCACCTGCCCGGCCTCGGGGAAGACTACAGTTCCCATAAGGGCTCGGGGCGCGCACAGCCCCTGCCACGCGGCCTGCATCTTCGCGTCAGTCCACTGGGGGCGGTATGGAGAGTCCTCCGCCGCCCCGTAGAAATCGACGCGGCTCCGGGGCCACTCGCTTCCTGTTTGTCGGACGAGGAGACATGGCGGCTGCTCCGGCAGCGGCTGGAGCTGGGTCCAGCCGGGGGAGACGGTCGGCAGCTACGGCGGCGGCGTGGGGTGGCTGGGGCGGCCGGCCGCGGCCCGGTAACATCCTGCTGCAGCTGCGGCAGGGCCAGATCACGGGCCGGGGCCTGGTCCGGGCGGTGCAGGTACGAGGCCGGCCGGGAGGGGCGGGGCGGGGCGGGCCAGCCTGGAGCTGGCCAGGGGCCGGGAGAGAGGCCTTTCCAGGCCGCTGCGGGACCGGCCAGATCCCCCGGGGCCGGCCGCGGAGCTGCCCTGTGTGCCTGCCGGACGCTGTCAGCCGCGGTGGGACCGTGGGCAGCGGCCGGCCCGGAGGCCTGCACGTCTGTGCCGAGTGGGGTCGAGCTGCCTGGGGTATTGGTGGCACGTATAAGCCCTGGGCCGAGTTTCTAGATCCTCATTTCCCAGCGCCACGTCTGCACGTCTGGGGACCTTGGCGAGTTGGCTTCATCCTCTACTGGTCTCGCGTTTGCCCCTTGTGAGCAGGACGGGGTTCTCCTCACTGCAGCCCCCTCAAACGGTTCCCAAGCCTATCATAAATGTCCTCTTCTCAGAGAGGCCTTAACGTTCCTCCTTCTCTTCTGAAGCAGGCCCCCATTGTTATTCTGTCAGATCCCCCAGTCGTTTTTGGTTGCATTATATTTCTTAACTGCATATATTTCTTAATTGCATATTTCTTTGTTGTCTGCCCTTTTTATGCCTGTCTCCCACATTGGGCTGAGCTCCAACGGGTCCAGAGACTGTTTTGCCAGTGTAGGGCGACCTGCTCTGGGGGAAGAACTTTAGTTAAACCCGAGTTCAAAGCCCTGGTCTTTTTCTTGCTTGGGCAAATTACCTTTCAGTGCCTTAGTTTCCTCATTTAACTTACCTTTTAAGGTTATTGTCAGATTCAAAGGAGATGGTTGTGTCAAGTGTTAGTGTATTTCAGGTGCACACAAGGGTGGAAGGGTAATTAGGTCCTGTTATAGTTAATGCTTAGCTTATCATTACACCAGTTGGTGCCCTGTACATGCGTGGTGTGTGTGTGTGTACGTGTGTGTACGTGTATGTGTGTAGGGCGCTACCTAGGATGGTTGACCCATCTCATTTTTTCCTCATTCTCCCAGGTGGTCCCAGAACTTACTTTGAAAATATTAGCTTAAGCCAGGTGCAGAGGTGCACACCTGTAATTCCAGCGCTCCGGAGGCCGGAGGCAGGTGGATCTTTGTGAGTTTGAGGCCAGCCTGGTCTACAAAGCAAGTCCAGGAAGGTCAGGGCTATTACATAGAGAATCCCTGTCTCGAAAAACCAAACCAAACAACAAAAACACATTAGCTTAGTTTAAAGATAGTTTTGCAAATGGGTTTGATGAATACACAAGGAACTTGTAAGTGTTGGGAGAGGGATGAGAATTAGGTGAATGGATGAGAGAATGGGTGTGAGATTTTTCTCAATATACTATGACATATTTAAGGTTAATTTTGAGCCATTTGAATGTTACTTGACTGAAAAGGTGATGTAAAGGTGATTGGGTCTGTCTTTGTGGAGAGTTGGAGATGAAGGGGCACTTTTGGTTAGCTGTGTCTTCCTACAGAAACTGTAGATGAGCACTCTTTTCTTCACTGCATTCCTCTGCATCTGCCTTAAGATCTGAGAAGTACTTCCTCTGTTTTTGAAGCCAGAACACCTCACTGAGCTGAGTATGTAGGGACAGGCAGAAAGGGGCCTGACTTACCTTTATTGATCACATATTTTGGATCAATCAATGTGCACGATGTTCATGTTTTTTGAAAGTAGGTTTATGTTTGAGACAGGCTCTCACTATGTAGATCTGGCCGACCTAGAACTCATTATGTAGACTAGGCTGGCCTTGAACTTGTGGCCATCTTCTGCCTCTGCGCTCTTAGTGCTGGGATTACAGATGTATTCCACCACGCTCAGGAGTCTTCAACATTTTGAATCATGTGTCGAATTCATCTCACCATAAATGAGGAAATTGAGGTTTAGAAAGGTTAGGTAGAGTGATTCTGCTACACTAAACACCCTTCCAGATAATCACTAAGCACAGTGAGCCATGGAAATTTTTAACATGCTGAATGAGGCAGTTTAGGAACATAGTTTGTTTTCAATGCTGAAATGCTAGGAGTGCTAAGAAACTAGATTAGAAGGCTACTGGAATATTCTTGGAGCCTTTTTGAGATGTTCATTGTGGTACCCACTATTACTCTGTCGATCTCCAAAGTTTGTTTCCATCGAACTGCCTTCTTAGCCTGTAATTACATATTTCTTTGGTATTTGTTCAGGTGAGGGAGCTATTTCAGAGGCTGGATTCGAACTCCTGTCTTCCAAATTAATAGTGACAATGAAGTGGAGACCTTCACATTTTGTAGTTTCCTTTCTTAATAGAGTTCTTCAGGTTTCCCCCCCTGCTATGTTCTCCCTCTCCCCTCTCCTGCTTTGCAGAATTAATTATTTGCTCATCCATATTTCCATAGCACAGGACACATACTGGTTATGGCATATGGCATAGTCGGAAAGTGCCAAGTTTTTGAAAAACTTTTTGAGGGGGTGGTAGGATGGGAAAGAAAACAGATTTATTAAGTGCACTGTTAGGGGCAGCAGGCAGGACAGTAACCAGAGCACCACCTGCCTAAAATACCTTTTAAAAAAAATACGTAAAAATTTATCTTGATCACAACTGTTTGACACTGTAGGATTCAGTAGTGTTTACTATTCTCACACTGAATAATGGTAGAATTTCCTTAGGAAAAAAAAGATGGATTTTGAAGTAAGATGGCTCTGAATTGAATCCTGGTTCTGACCTTTTTTTAGCCAGTGCCCCTAGGCTAACTCAGTCTCTTTAAATCTCAGTTTCATTATTTCTAAAATGGCAGTCATGACATCTATTCCATAAAGTTGTTATGACAGTCAGGTGAAACAATAAGTCTAGAACGTTTAACCAGTGTGTCAAATACTGGTTGTTTGATAGACAGTTGCTCTCAGCTAGCAGTAATTAGACTGGACTTTTTGAGAGCTATCTTATTTTTCTTTGTATCTGTAGGGCCTGAAACCATGCCGGGCACTTGATAGGAAGGGACAGGAAACTATTTGAATTGGAGTACTGTATACCCTCAGTCTGTGTCAGTCCATAGTCACTCTCCAGTTATTCCATGGCTTTAAAGAGTTCCAGAGTCTGGCCATCTGTGATTTGAAACCTGGCCAGGAAAGTACAAACTTGCTTTATGTCTTTGGGAAAGTTACTTAATATCTCTTTCTTTATCTGTAAACTAGAGATCATCCCAGGATCCAACCTCTTAAGATTATGGTAAGGAAAAATGAGTTTTTACAAGAAAACATTGAAAATAGTAGCTGAAGTATAATGTGTATGCAGAAAGGTTAACTTTTGTTATTTTTACAAATACTCGATATTCTGATGGCTCTTAAGTCTATATTTCCATTTCTGACTCTTTAGCTGCACGCAGTAGGTATTGTCAACCATCTGCTCTGAATCTTCGTGTAGATAACTAATGGGTAACTCAAATTTAATATGTAGAAAACCAGAATTTTGGGTTCCTCTTTCACCAAATCCTGTCTTCCCCGACTCTTCTCCCTTCCCTAAGTGGGACACAAGGGCAGTCTGGAAGAAGACTGTAGGTCACAGGATTTAAAATGGGCTAGTCCTACTTGGGCATTCATTTGCCTTCTCTTCCGGACTGTTCATCTCTCCTCTAAGGTAATAAATATGTCTAGATACTTTGCAGTTTATTGATGCCTTCATTTTCATCTGCCCATTTGATCCTCAAAGCAAATTGGGTCTTAATCTTCTGCTTGAAGCTCCCCAGCTGCTTTCCATTGCAGTAGAGTCAAATCTGCTTGCTGTGTGATGGTGGCAAGGCCAATAGAGTTGAGGGGAGAAATAGACTGGGTAAGATGTGGGCAGTAGAACCATGCACCTGTACGCATCATGGGCTTTCACCCTCAGATAACTCTGTACCTTGGCAATTTGGTAGTCTGGGATACGGGATCTCTTCTGTTTCTTAAGTGCTGCTTTTACATCTTTTGTGGTCACTCTAAACTTCTCCTGTTTTTACTTTCTACTTTTTTCTTTAGATCCTTTCTCCCTCTCTCCATTTCTGTCTGTTGCTAGGAGTCAAACATGGGGCCCGGCACATGCTAGGCAATCTGTCTCCCACACCTCCCTCCATATAATTTTTTTTTTTTTCTGTAGGTACTGTTTGTTTTAGTCTTACTCTAATTAGGGTTTGAAACTTAGTGATTTAAGTTAAAAAACAACAATAAAACAACAACAACAAAAAATTCCTCATTCCCGGTAAGGGCAGTTTGATACTGAGTAAACCTTGGAAACCAAGTGTGGTCATGTTGTAGCTGCTAACTCCAGCACTTGGGAGGCAGAGGCAGGGGACTACTCAAAGGCCAGGTTGGTCTACATAGTGAGTGAGTTCCAGGCCAACCAGGATTACATAGAGAGCTCCTGACTGAAAAGCTATAACCCCTCCTGCATGTGTGGGGGAGAGAGAGAGAGAGAAGGGAGGAGAGGGAGAAAGAGAGGCAGAAAGAACCTCTTGGATAAGTAAAGTCTCAGAAACACATAAATACTATTAATTTCAGCAGGTAGCATTTGTACCCACAAATCCTAAGACACACCACTACTTGTGTTGAAACCACACAAACACCAGTGCAAAGGATACAAGTATTTAGTGGTTAACATTTGTTACCAGACTACTGTAACAAGTTTGGTGTTTTGTTTTGTTTTTTTGAGACAGGGTTTCTCTGTGTAGCCTTGGCTTTCTGGAGCTCTCTCTGTAGACCAGGCTGGCCTAGGGCTTATAGAGATCCACCTGCCTCTGCCTCCCACGTGCTAGAATTAAAGGTGTGTGCCACCGCCACTGGGCTCCTAACAAGACATTTAATCTTTACTAATAACCCTCTGAATGTCTGTCTGCTTGCACTTTGCTATTTTAAGATATTAGCTAGTTTATGCTTAGGACTAAACAAAAAGGGTATACATTTGCTTTCACAGAAATCAGCTTTTTAATTCTTTAAAAAGGAAGGCAGTAAAGACAGACAATGAAAACTGTGACTGTCTGGAAATGTCACATTGACTAAACAGGCTGACAGCTTAGGGAACATGAGATTATCACTGCTGTAACTGTCAAACCACAAGTGCGTGAAAAGAAAAGCCTGTATGACACCTGCCAGTAACTCAGCTGTGAAGCTGCCTGGATGGTGGCTCTTTCATCACAGGCCTCAGCTACTGCAAGGAAAGCAAAGTGGAAATGATTATTTTTATTTATTTTATTTTGAGGCAGGATCTCTCTCTCTCTCTCTCTCTCTCTCTCTCTCTCTCTGTAGCCCATGCTGGCCCAGATCTTACTGTGTTGGCCTCAGATGGTCTCTAATTCAATGGCATGCCTCCTGCCTTTGACCTCCAAAGTGCGAGGATTAATTATAGGCATAAGCTACTGTGCCTGGCTTTACACGTTATTTTAAGTAAGTGTCTTGTAAACCAATGTATAAGTAGTAAAATTCTGAAGTGGGGTGTTTGGATGGTGGCTGGGTCTGTGGGTATCATGAGGCTCATTGCAGACAACAGCAAGGCCCTGCTCCACTCTTTGCTCTGACTTCCATTCTCCCAGGGCAATCATTGTTATGGTGTAACTATGACTTTCACAAGAGAAGGGCCCAGGAAGCCAGAGAGCCAGTTTTTCTAACTAACTTGTTTATAAAGCTCTTTCTTGACTTTTCAATTTAATATCTATTTTCCTCTTCGTGTTAAAGATTAGAATCTATATGTCACTTACTTGTCTCTACCATTCTAGTATTACAGTTTTGGTTGTTGGTATAAATTAGTTACATTCTACTACTAATATAATTACTGTTTATATCAGAGCCATGTATGTCTAACAGTTACTTACTAATACATTTTTCCTTGGTGTTGAAAGTAGTCCTTTTCATGTTGTTTTTATTGATGTATAAATGCCATACATTTATATATAAGTAAAATTCACTTTTCTCTTTTTCGTACTGGAGATTAAACTCAGGCCTCACATGTGCTGAACATGTGTTTATTCCGTTGAGAAACATTTTTAGTGTATCATTCTATAGGGTTAGCCAGATGTCTGTAGTCATGTGATCACCGCTGCAGTTTGAGTGGAAAGTCTTCTTAGAGATGGCAGCTCCTTTTCATGATCACTTATCTCTCCTCCTCCTTTTTCCTTCTGGAGTCACACATGTGTATACTGTTACCATCATTCATCCCTGTGGGTGACACCTCACGGAGGCAGCTGAAGATAGGATGGATAGTTTTATTTTGGCTCTGGCTTCAGAAGCATAGTCCACCATGGAAGGGGTGGCATTCGAGGGAGTCCATGGTGGGAGCGCATGGCTGCAGACAGGATGCAGAGTGCTGTGGCTGGAACCAGCTTGGATGTTACCGTCCAAGAGCTGCCCCTCGTGTCCACTTGTGCTGTGTAGGTCACGGTCCCAAAGGCTCCACAATCTTCCAGAAATGCTTAAGCCTGAGCCTGCAGGTACATTTTATATTCAAACGCTGGTACTGCCTAAAGACATGTCATCTATCACGTGAAACCTTCTGATTCTCTCTCTCTTATAAACTGCATCCTTTTGTGTTTGCTCTGCTTTCTCTGTTTGTATAATTTGACCCCAAATTCTAAAACTTTATCTTTCATTTGGCTTTTTAAGTTTTCCAACCTCCTTTTCCTCCCTGGAGTTTGTATTGGTGTCTTTGCAGCTGGATTCTTGGAACTTCCCTTCATCAAATTCAGGGCATCTTACTGTGTTTTTTTTACTGACTTTTCTGTGTTTTAGACCTTATTTCCTAAATCTGTATCTACCTTTCCTGGGAACACATTCTGTAGTAGACTCCAGGAAAGAGCATGCAAAAGGTATTTTTTTTTTTTATCTTTGTATATTCGAAATAGCTTTTACTGTGATACTTTTGTGTCAGGTCTAATTCTGAGTTGCAAGTTATTTTCGTTTAGATTTTAAAGAATATTTTTTCTTGTCTTTGAGAAATTCATTGTTTTAAATCACATTTTGTTTTTAGACTCATTCCTGTACATGGCAAAGCTATAGTCCCTTAATCTTTGTTTTAGCCTGTTATTCTATCAGTGGACCACAATTAACTCATGTCTTTGAGAAATAAAGTGGATCCTTCCAGTTTGGGGGCTATTATGAATCCTGCTGATATGAACACGTGCTCATGTCCTTAGTGTGTATGTGTACGGCCTGGAGGCTGTCTGCTGAGAATCGCCAGGGTGTAGGCCATGCACAGGGTTGCATCAGTGTCCACCACCAGAGTCCTCAAGTGCTTGTACTAATTTCCGTTCTCAGCAGCAGTGTCTGTCAGTTTCATGTTCTTGCTAACCTGTAGTGTTGTGTCAGTCTTTAATTTTAGAGTTTTGGGTTTTTCCCTCTCAGGTGTTCAGTGCTGTAGTCACTATGGGTTTACTTTATGGTGAGTTAATGAAGCTAAACTCCCTTTCAGATGCTTATTGCCAATTTTTGGACACTCCCTTTTATGAATTGCCTGTTCAAATAGTTTGTACATTTATGTTACTATTGTTGTTATTATTGTTATTTTCTTTAAAAATTTATTTTATGTGTATGGGTATTTTGTCTGTCTGTATGTATGTACCATGAGCATACCTGGTACCTGAGGACCTCAGAAGAGGGCATCAGATCCCTTGGAACAGGTGTTACAGATTATTGTGAGCCACCATGTGGGTGGTAGGAATTGAACCTGAGTCATCGGGAAGGTCACCAATGCTCGTAATCACTGAGCCATCTCGCCAGGCCCTGTTTTCATCTTTACCTAACTAGACATTTTCGACATTTTTCTTGATATACACTCCTCCCCCCTTTTTAAAATAGGCTTTCGCTATATCCCTGGCTAGCCTGGAATTCCATTTGTAAGCAGGCTAGCCTCAAACTCAGAGAGATCTGTCTGTCTCTGAGTGCTGGGATTAAAGGCATGTGCCTCCACATCCAGCTGGATAGATGCACCTTTAAAGTGATGTTCTTTATAGATATTTTCTCTCCTATGACTACTTTTTAATCTCTAAAGATTTTGATGAGCTAGACATAGAGGAGACAGAGGCAGAAAGATCTATTTGAGTTGAAGGCCAACCTGGTCTACATAGTTCCAGGCCAGCCAGTGCTGCATAGTGAGACCAACCGCCTCAACAACAACAAAAAGGTCTCTTGATGAGCATGAATGCTTAGTTTTATCTCGTTCTTTCTGTCATGTAAGTGGGTTTCCTGTTTGAGATTCTCTGCATGCTCTCAAGGGCTTAAAAATTCTGACTATCATCCGAAGTGGTATGGATTTGCCTTGGCATTTAGATATGTCTCCACTGAGACTGGCACATTTATATTCATAAGGTACTTATATCTGCACACGTTCTTCTTTATTTACTTATTTGTGAAACATTTTGCCATGCCGCCTCTGCTAGCCTAGAAGTCATGACAGAGTCCTCTCGCCGCAGCATTGTGAGGGGAGGGATTACCAGCCTGGCTCCTCTGCTAGTGGTTTTTACTTTGAGTTTTTTGCTGATAAGTTCCACCACCTTTCTTCCAGTGTGCTTTTCCATTTTGTATTATTGTCCAGTCTGTTACATTCAGCCATTCTTAAATGTTTCTCTGGTAGGCAGCATAATATACTTTGTTTTTAAATTTTAATGTTACTAATTGACATTTGAGGATTTAATTATATTTACTTAATATGATACTTGCTTTTCAAATGTCATGTTGGTTCTGTGTTCTTTATTGTGTTCCTTAATTTTTTTGTGTTTGTGTGTCTGTGTGCATGCATGTGCCTGCATTTGTGGGGGTGGGTGCAGGTGTGTGAATGCATGCCTAGTGTGAATATTCAAGTCAGAGGCCAACCTTGGATGTCAGTCTTCAGAGGCCTTCTCTCTGTTTGATGTGGACTGCTCTCATTGCCTTGATCTTCACCGCATAGCCGGTCTGGCCTGTGAACTTCTCCCTCTGCCATTGCTGGGGTTACAGGTCTGCTGCACCTTTCCTGGCTGTTCATGTGGGTGAGCTCTGGGGACCTAACTCAGATCCTCAATTTGCAAGATAAGAGCTTTATGGACTGAGCTCTCTCCCAAGTCTTTAATGTTTCTTTTAAATTAAAATTTTATTGAGACATAAAACAAACAAGAAAAGGACCAAATTTACTCATGATTGTAATCCCAGTACTTGCGAGGTAGAAGTAAGGGGGATCAGGAATTTGGGCTTCACTAGATACTGTCTCAAAAAAAAAAAGGAATTACAGTTGTAAGTTTTTATTTCAGTGGGGTTTGTTTGTTTGTGTTTTTTTTTTTTTGTTTTTTTTTTTTTTTTTTAGCAAATTATGATGCTGGAGAGATGGCTCAGGGGTTAAGGGCACTTGGGGTTCAGGAGATGGGCTCAGTTCCCAACACCCACATGGCAGTTTATAACCATCTGTACATAATAACTCCAGTTCCAAGGGATCTGAAGCCTTCTGCAGACTTTCGTGGGCACATATGTGGTGCACGGACATGCAGAAAAACACTTATACACATAAAAATAAGATAATGAATGTAAAAAAAAAATCTATTTAGAAATTATGCAACTATCACCAAAATAGTTTTAGGCCATTCCTGTCACTTTAAAAGTTCAGTTATGTCCATTATTTATTTAGTTTTCATAACAGCTTTGTTGAAGTGTTGATTGACTTACTGCACACACCCCATTTAAGTATGCAAGTAAGTAGCTGTTTATACAGAGCTACAGTTACCACAACCAATTTTTGAATATTTCCTCAGAAGACAAAACAAACAAACGAACAAACACAGCAACCCAAAGAAAGAACCTGATTACGGCCTAGAGGAAGCATAGCATGCCTCTAATCCCAGAACTGGGAAGGTGAGATCAGGAAAGCCAGAGTTCAAGGCCATCCTCAGCTAGGGAGAGAGTTTGTGGTGAGGCTGGGTTTCAAGCTCAAAAGGAAACCCAAGCCAACCCTGTACCTTTAGCAGCTACTTTCCCGTCACCATCTCTAGCCCTTGGTGGCAGCTAGTCTTAATTATTTTCTATCTCTGTGGATTGGCTTGTTGTGAATATTTTTATATTAAATAGAATCAAATAATATGTGGTCTTTTGTGACTGGTTTCTTTGACTTAGAATAAGCCTTAAGATTTATCTGTTATATGCATCACTACTTGGCAGATAATCCTCTGTCATGTGGACGGCCTGTGTTTTATTTAAGATTTAGCTGTTATATGCATCGCTACTTGGCAGATAATCCTCTGCCATGTGGACGGCCTGTGTTTTATTTGTCTGCTCACCGGCTGGCGGGCACTCAACTTTCCACATGTGCCTTCTTTTGGTGCTGTAAACTTTGTGTGCAAGAATTTGTGGACATTTGCCTAACAAGAGGGTTTCTGGGCCATACGACAATTCTGTAGTGTGTGTGTGATGTTGGTGAGCTCTCTCAGGGCTTTGTACACCCCGAGGTAAGTTGCTCAGGTATGTCCACAGGCTTTGGGGTTTTGAAGCAGTCTTGCTAAGTAGCTTATGGTAGGCCTTAACTCTATGTGACTGTCCTCCTGCCTAAGCCTTCCAAGTACTGGAGTTAGAGTCACATTTTACTCTTCCTGGCTGTTTGTCGAACTTTCCAGCACTTGCTAAACTGTAGCTGTGCCATTTTTCATTTTTACCCGGAGTTAAAGACAGTTTCAGTTTCCCCAGACAGTCCCAAACACTCTTATTTCTGTCTTTGTGATTATATGGTCCTGGATGATGTGGTGTAGCTTATTGTAGACTTGATTGCTTTTTCTCTGATGACTACTGACACTGATTATTTTTTCATGCATTTAAATTTAATTGGATTAATCAATGAATTTATTAAATAAGATTTTTAAATTTATTAACAAGCTTTAAGCACTATAGCTGGGCAGATACTCA
>NW_026586589.1:8137123-8140413 GCF_907164565.1 Psammomys obesus
ATAGCTCTGGGCACAGAAATCAGCACCTGAGTACACAGTGCACAAAAGCATCTGCCAACATTCTGAACATTCTGAAATTCATACAGCTCCTTAAGGTTTTTGTTTGCTTGTTTTTGGTGTTAACAAGATTTAGCTTTCTCCATGCCTTTAAAAATCTATCTTATTTATGAGTGTTTTATTTGTGTGTGTGTGTATATATATATATATATATATATATATATATATATATATATATGTACACTACATGTGTGGAATGTGCCCATGGAAGTCAGAAGAGGGCATCAGATCCCCTGGAACTTCTGGAACGGTAGTTACTGATGGTTATATCTACCTTATGCGTGCTGGGAACCAAACCTAGGTCCTCTAGAAAAGCAGTAAGTGCTGTCCATGAATGTTCTTTCTAGACCCGTTTGTTTGTTTGTTTGTTTGTTTGTTTGTTTATTTGTGACAGGGTCTCATGTATCCCTGGATAGCATTGAACTCACCAGATAACTGAGGCTGGCCTTGAACTTCTGACCTTTCTGTCTCCACTCCAGAGTAGTGGTTTTACAGATGTGTGCTACCACATAAGTCCCTATACTTTGAATGGCTACATAAAGCCGTATCTGAAGTGGTTTTGAAATATGTATTTTGTCATTTTAATAATGAGGACGTGTGTAAGTCTGTCTGTGTGTGCATATGAAGCAGGCACCTGAGGAAGCCAGAGTCATTGAATTGCTCCGGTTGCTGGTGGTTGTACACTGCCTGATGTTGGTGTGGGGAATTGAACTTGGGTCTTCTGCAAGAGTGGTACAGGCACTTACCCGTGAGCCATCTTTGTAGTCACTAAAGCGGGTTTTGCACAGACAGCATAGAGATGGCTTTTCTCTTTCCTACTCTACTGACATGTGTATCACTACACCTTGCTCAGACTTTAAACTACTGTCTCTAGTTGTGTGCAGTCACTGGTGCATTTGACCATGCATAGACTTGTACGGTGGTCAGTGACATAACGGTACTTCGGCCACTGTGCAGCTTCTGTGTGTGTGTGTGTGTGTGTGTGTGTGTGTGTGTGTGTGTGTGTTAACCTCCCCATTTTTTTATTCTTCTGTGGACTAGTTGAGATTTATGTGATTTCATGATGCCTCTTTTAGTAAAGTGTGTGTGGGCATGAGCATGTGGAGACCGAAGTTTGGTCTCTGGTCTGTCTTGTTTGTTTCTGTGGCGGGCCCTGGCTCACCTGGTACCCATCTCTTCAGCAGTGTGGGGGCCTCTGAGCTGCAGTGCTGGCATAGAATGTGCTGCTGTGCCCGGCTCTTCAGTGGGCGCCGGGGACAGGAACACGGGTCCTCGGCTTGGGACGGCAGGAGTTTACTGAGTTGTGTGCTTATGTCTGTAATCCCAGCATTCCAGAGGCTGAGGCAAGAGGATTGCTGCTAGTTTGAGGCTAACCTGGGCTTCAAAAGGGGTATATGTGGTGTTAAATAGTAGTTTATTTTTATTGGTTGCCCTGGAGTTTGGAGCCTTCATTACAGTCAGGCAATGTTTGTGGGTGGAACTGTGTCCCAGCTCCCACTCTACCCTTACGAGATTGCTGCCATTTGCTTCATTTCCCCACATGCTGTGACCACCTAATACCTGTTGCTGTTATTTGCAGTTTGGATTCATTGAAAAGAAAACAACTTTCTGTTCATTTGTTTCTTCACCAGCCCTGTCTTGTATAATGTACAGGTGACACATTAGAGACAGGTAACCACATAGATGCTCAGCTAACACCGTTTCTCACCATTCTCAGTTTCCTTGTCTCTGAAGAGCTGGCTGTCATATTTCTGGCAGGATAAGTCAAGTTTCGTCTGAGAAAATTCATATTTTTCCTTTACTTTTGAAGGAAAAACCTCACTGAATTCAGTGTTGCCAGTTGGTGTAATTTTTTTTTAAACCCCTTCGCTGTGCTTTCCGTATTTGACCCTGTTTTTGCTGTGTGGCTTCAGACAGTATGCCTAATGTAACATTTTCTTCTCTTCTGGCATGTGTGGGTGTGTGTACATGTACATATATATGTGTATGTGTGCGTGTGTGTGTTAACACACGCATGTGTGTTTATAGATGAGAAGACACTCTCAGGTGTTGTTTCTCAGATGTGTCCTCCGTGATTTTGGAGACAGGTCTCTCACCTGTAATTTTCTGAGTAGGTCAGTCTGGCCAACCAGTCAGCCCCCGGGAATCCTCCTGTCTTCAGCTCCTCAGCCCTTGGATTACAAGTGTGCCTACCACATTAGCTCTCCTTTTTTTTTTTTAAAGTAGGTTCTGGAGACTTGTTCATACTTGCAAGCATTTACCAGCTGCCCTCATCCTTCAAGCTCTTTACTCATTTTAAGTCAATGAAAAATATATTAAATTTTTTTAAATTAAAAATATTATAAAGGAGTCTTTATTTTTTGCTTAGAGGTATTCACATGTGCTAGTAACATTTGTTGAGAAACTATGCTATGGTTTTGACAGTCTTGTCAAAAAATCAGTTAACCTTAGGACGTGGTGGCATATGTCTTTAAATCCCAGCACTCAGGAGGTGGAGATGGCAGTGAATTTGAGGTCAAATTGTTCTCCATAATGAGTTCCAAGCCAGTCAGGACTACACAGTTAAACTCTGTCTCACAAACCTAACAAAAACAAGTAACTCCAAAAACAAACAAAACAAAAACTGCTTGACCATTGGGAACTCTCATTGCTATTCCACGGGTCTAGGATAGCTCTCTTTATGCCCGGTCTGCTAATGCAGTCTTGATTAATGTGGACTTGTCATGAACTAACAAGTCAGCAATTCAGGAACTGAGATTCTTCTAACTTCAGGACTGTTTTGACTGCTCTGGGTCCCTGGCATTCCTATATGAGAGTCAGTAGTAAATTATCAGTTTCTACAATGATGACAGCTGGGCTTTGATAAGAATTACATCAAATCAACAATGTAGGGGGTATTGTTTTAGTGATAATAAGTAGTGTGGAAAGCACTGCCAACTCAGTAAAGTCCTGTCTTTGAACATGAGCTATCTTTCATGATTTTTTTCCTGATTTTTTTTTTTGTTGTTGTTGTTTTGTTTTGTTTACAAGTTCTCACTTAATAACTCAGCTTGGCCTTGAACTTTAGATCCTCCTGCTTTTGTGTCCTCAGTGTCCTTTTAACAGTGTCTAGTTAATATCTTTTAACAGTGTCTAGTTCCCTTGTATAAATCTTGTACTGCTTTTGTTAAATTTATTCTTAAGCATCTTCCTTCCTTCCTTCCTTCCTTCCTTCCTTCCTTCCTTCCTTCCTT
>NW_026586589.1:8140423-8166690 GCF_907164565.1 Psammomys obesus
CCTTCCTTCCTTCCTTCCTTCCTTCCTTCCTTCCTTCCTTCCTTCCTTTTTTTATTGAGAAAGAATTTCTTTGTGTAACAGAGCCCTGGCTGTCTTGGACTCACTTTGTAGAGCAGGCTTGCCTGGAACTGAGAGTTAAGGGCGTGCACCACCACACTGGGCCAACATCTTAGTTTTAATGCTACTTTAAATGTAATTGATAATTAGAATGATGTTATCTATAGATAGAGTATTCCATATTTCCAATTCAAAGTTCTTATTTTTTCTTGCCTAATTGTTCACATTCATGTTTCTAGGACATTGTCAAAATGGAATTGGTAAGAGTGGATATCTTTGAGTCTTTTTTCTTCTTGATTTTAGTAGGAAAACATTAGTTAACATGATATTAGTTTTAAACTTTGTAAATACTGTTAGCTGGTTGAGAAAGTTCCGTTCTGCTTCTAGTCTGTGCAGAGTGTTAAGTATTAATCATGAAAATGTGTTTGGCTGTTGCCATTATTCATCTGTGTCTTTTGGCATATCCTGAGGGTGTCCTGTAGGCTGTTCGTTTTCTGTGTGTATGTAATAGTTGGTGTGTGCAGTATCTCTGCTTTTCAGATAAGTCTTTGCTTTTTTTGTATGTAATGCAAGGTTTTTGCATTTGTGTTAAGAGAGATTGTAGTTTTCTTGTGTATTTGTCTAGAATAGTTCCTAGAATACTGGCCTCACCTATTTTGTGGGAATGAGTGTGTTAATTCCCCTTTAAATGGTTGATCACATGAAGCCTTCAGTCTGGACCTGGATTTTTCTTTGGAGCTTGGTTGTTGCTGTGTGAGTCATTACTATTTCAGCTTCTCGGTGTGACAGGTCTGCTTGCCAGTCTTGTCAGTTCACAGCTTGTGTGCTCCTGTCGTTTCCTTTTGCGTATCTAGTGTGTTGGCATGTGGTCATTTTCAGTGCTCCACTGTAATCTCTTTGCTCTAGTCAGGTTGGTAGTAATAGTCCCTCATTCATTCCTGAATTTAGTAATCTTAGCCAGTCATTAAAAGTATATCTGTTAATTGACCTTTTCAGAAAGTCTTGAAACTTTTAGTATTGTTGATGTTTGTGGAGTTTTCTGCTTTAATTTCTTTTATTTCTGCTGCCCTGTTTTATTTTGTTGGGCTTGATTATTTCCCCAGTTTCACGTGGTAGGTTTTGGCTTGTTAGTTCCTATTTGTCACACTGTTTAGAACTCTGTAGTGCTGTTTAGAACTCTGTAGTGCTGTAGGGCACGGCGTTACTCTGTAGGAATAGCTTCTGCAGGGCCTCACAGCTGTGCGTGCTTGCTTTGCTTCTTAAGGAAAAGAAAGAGGTTTTTACAATTTTTTTTCAGCTTGCATTGATTTTGAGCTTAAACACTATAAAATTGCTGCTGTGCAGACATTTTTGTTGTAAGTAGTACGCTCCTATGTTTCACCCTAAGACAAAGCATTCTTTTGAGCTCTGCCTGTTACCCCTCTTGCTATAATCTAAGACACAAGTATAGGAAGAATTGTGAGATTTGTCCATCATCACAGGGTTTGCATGTTCAGATAAACCTTCGTAAAAGTCTGTTTGTTCCATATAAACCATAGAAAGATGCTTTTGATTTGATTGAACCACAAAAATTTTCTATCTCTTCTTTGTAATGGTAAAGTGTTTGTGACTCTTCATAATCTACTCATGTTCTGTCATTGTGCTGTTGCTGTTGTTGATGCCTTCAGACATTTATTTACTCAGGCCTTGCACTGTCTAAGAACTCTGCAGTTGAATGAAGTGTGTGTCTATGTGAATGTTTGCCATGCATGTGGGGCCAGTGGAGACCGGAGGAGGGTGTTAGATTCTCTTTGGCCCTCATAGCCTTGTGTTTGAAGGAAAACAGCATTTCAGACAGAAAAGCCCAGGAGAAAGCCTCTGGGCAGAGGAGATCATGTACAGAGAACACAGCCGAAATTGGAGAGTGCACTGGGGAAAGCAGGAGGCTGGCAGGGAGTAGATTCAGAGCCGTGCTGTGTCAGGAGCAGGGCCTTAGGCTGCAGTTTTAGAAGCAATCACCTGAAGAATTCTTCAGAGCACCTCTAACTTGTCTCCCTGGCTGTTTGGGAGTCAGTTCCCCTCTTTTGCCAAAACTTCTTCCTCAGCAGTAAAAGGTTCCTTTGTTTTTATTTTTTTTATTCACAGTTCACCGAGACCTTTTTGACTGAGAGGGACAAATTGTCCAAATGGAGTGGAATTCCTCAGTTACTACTTAAGCTGTACGCCACCAGCCACCTCCACAGTGACTTCACTGAGTGCCAAAACATTCTCAAGGTAAATAACGCACAGAGGCCGTAAGAAGGGCTGTCTCAGGGGCTCCACATGCCCCAAACTGTTGACCTTTAAAAGAATAGCCAGGTTTTGTATGAGCTGTAGAACATTGGAGAAGTTGAGAAACGCTGAAAGAAGAAAATAATCACTTGTTATTCCATCCCCAACCGGTCAGGGTGTGTGTTGTTGTGGGCAGCTGCTGAAGCAGCTTCCTCAGTTTGGGGCCAGCACCATGCTAACCTCTGTGGTGCTGCAGCCTGAGCCCAGGGCCTGGCACATGCCAAACCAGAAGTGTACGCTGAGTCCCTACTCCCAGCCCTACCTTTAGAGGATTTTTTTTTTTTTTTGCTTTTCAAGACAGGGTTTCTCTGTATTGCCTTGGATGTCCTAGACTGTCTTTGTAGACCAGGCTGGCCTTGAACTCACAGAGATCCTCCTGCCTCTCCCCCCTAGTGCTGGGATTATAGGCATGCACCACTATGCCCAGCTCCAGATAACATTCTTTTTGAACAGAATTTTAAAGGTCCCATATCACTGAAGGCTCTTTAGAGGGGCTTTATGGCTGTCGACAGCGATCACTAACATAAGATTAGTGTTAGGTTAGGTTGAGAGTACAATGACATTTTTCTAGACACTTGTTCTCCAATTTGAATGCTGCCTCAGTGCTGGGCCATACTCTTAGTTTCTGAGTTGAAGCTGGGTCCAAACTTGAATTTAGAGAAGCAGCTAGAGCTGTAGTTATAACCTGCATGAGCCTGTGGTCATAATCTAACTGAATACTACAGCGCTCTTCAGAGGCACAGTGTTAGTGACTATATCAGACAAGTTTGTTTTACTGCTTATCAAATTTAGTTTTTCCCTTTGATAAGAGATTACATATTCTTCATCCTTGATTGATAGAAGTAATTACAGCCTCTTTATGTGCCTTAAAATGCTTTCCAAATTGGGTGTGGTGCCTACACACTTTTTGTTTTTTGTTTTTGAGACAGGGTTTCTCTGTGTAGCCTTGGTTGTCCTTGACTCACTTTGTAGACCAGCCTGGCCTCCAACTCACAGAGATCCATCTGCCTCTGCCTCCATGAGTGCCGGGATTACAGGTGTGTGCTACTGTGCCTGGCTGATCTTGACCTCTTTATTCATTCTGTAAATACATACTTGAAACCGCTGTGTAAATCAGTGTTCTGTGAGATTTTTTTTCTGTTACCTGTGTTTTATGAATAAAGGATGCTTTGCCCCTTCCCAAGTTTGAGAACCATTGTCTCTACCTACTGTGTTGAGTCCCTCTGCCTTAGACTTAGAGGAGGAACACACAGAAGTATCTGAGCTTGTCTGCAAGGAACACCAACTTAGTCTAGGGGAGAAAACCCTTGGTTTGTAAATAGTTACAAAGTAAGGTGCTAAATGTTACCAATGACTTAAGAGATTCCTTTGGGTGGCCATGGACGACCATCGGAAAGCTGACCATCAGAATGCCTGTGGCTTGGAGAGGTCACTGAGGACTCCCCTCAGGAGGTCGCAGTCCAGCAGAGATTTGGTTATGGTTGTAGAACCAGTTGTTTCCTGCAAAACCTAGTAACTTCAGGTAGCACCGCCATCTTCTCTCAGCAGTTCTCATTAAACCAGAAGTTCTGCTTCCTGTGGTGTTTCTTGTATGGTCTGAAGATATTTGGAATGTCCAAAGTGCCTCAATGGTGCTCTGGCAGGTTGCTGCTGGAAGTCAGCTAAGGGTACACATCCTAGCCTTCCCCAGGTAGTTGCTGGACTTTTCACAGCCTGGGAGTAAGACTCTACAGTAGCAGAGCCAGCTCTGCCTTTGTAAGGCTGTGTTTCTGTGTGTAGTGCCACTTCTCACATTCCATTCATTGAAATCAAGGACTTCAAGGCTCCCAAAGACTTTATTGGGAGCTATCTTTGTGCTGGGGAGGGGGGGGGGGCTCAACATTTTGTAACTAAAATGCATATTTTAGTGTCTGGTCTGTTAAATTCTAAAAACGGAGTCTGACTCTTACGTATTTTTTTCTGAACTAGGAGATTTCTCCTCTTCTCTCCATGGAGGCTATGGCGTTTGTAACTGAAGAGAGGAAGCTTACTCAAGAATCTACATATCCAAATACATATATTTTTGACTTGTTTGGAGGTGTTGATGTAAGTAGCTGTTTAGTGCTAAAGTCATTGAGAATTTAAAACAAGCAGGAAGAATTTCAGATTTCATAGCAAATATTTCCGATCTTAACTTTTAAATTTGTTATTATTCATTTATTTATTTTGGTTTTTCAAGACAGGGTCTCATTAATGTAACTCTTGGAACTCATTGTGTAGTCTAGCCTGGCCTCGAACCCCCAGAGATCTGCCTGCCTCTACCTCCCTAGTGCTGATGTGAAAGGTGCATGGCACTATTGCCTGGCTCAACTTTTAATTTTTCTAAAATAAATTTATTTTACGCGCGTGTGTGTGTGTGTGTGTGTGCGCGCGCTCTTGTAGTTCTGTTCTTCCACCATGTGGGTCCTACAGATTGAGCCCAGGTCCTCCGGCTTGGTGGCTTGTGCCATACCCCACTGAGCGTCTCTTTGGTCTGGGTCCATGGTGTTTTCAAATGTCGAATCATGATAGTGTTTGCTTTGGAAGACTCTATTTGATGTGCTAATATAGGCAGTTTTTAAAATGGACAAAGTCAAAAGTGTGTCTCCTGGTGTTTCTTCCTTGAAAGCTTTGTGGCCACTGGTTTCTAGTGTCCCAGAGATGCTCTGTGTTGACGTGAGTGTGCGTAGGCAAATGCTCCCAGCTCCGCTTAGTTTCTTTCCCTACATGCACTGGCAGGCATGTGTCCAGGGTACTTGCTTCTACTCTGCTTTTTCCATATAGCTTGCTAAGTGCTGCCGTTTCATTTCTCTACACCGAAATCTGCTGTATTTTAAATATCCAGTTAGTACTCCTGGTGTATTTGTACCATGATTTATTTGCTTAGACCCCAGTTGAACGTTTATAGTTTTTCCACATTTTGTGTGTCTGTGTGTCTGTGTGTGTATGTGCATGGGCACACTTGTTACAAACAAGGTTGCAGAAGGGTTTTTACAGACTTTGGAGTCAGAGTATATATCTCTTTTATATATTAACCTGCAGTTTATACCAATTTTTATCAACTTAAATCCCAGGAACAAAATATAAGAGTATATTTTTACCCATACCATCATGCTGTATATATATGTGTATTGTATAAAATTACTTCTTGTGTGCTGGAGAGATGGCTCCGTGTTTAAAGAGTACTGGCTTTTCTTCCAGAGGACCTGGGTTTAATTCTCAGCACCTACATGGCAACTTACAACTGTATGTATCTCCAGTTCCAGAGGATTGACCCCCTCACACAGGCATACATAAAGGCAAAACACTAATGCAGATGAAATAAAAATTTTTTAAATTTAAAAATTATTTTTTTGTTTTTGAAATTATAATGTAATTACATCATTTCTCCATTCTGAATATTTTTAAGGATTTATTTATTTCCATTTTGCACCGTGTGTGTGTAGTTGTCTGTAGAAGCCAGAAGAGGGTGGAAGATCTAAGAACTGGAGTTGAAGATGGTTGTGAGCTGCCGTGTGGGTGCTAAGGATCCAGCCTGGGTCCTCTGCAAGAGCAGCAAGTGTCTTCATTGCTTCGCCATCTGCCCATTTCCTGTGGATGTTTGTTTCTGTGGACTCGGTTATAAAGTCTAGTCGAAGAGCACACTGATAATTACCACACAGTAAATTCCCTTGTCCTACTATGCAAATAAATACCATACCAGCACCGAGAAGTCTGTTCCCCTGTATAGTAAGTCTTTACTAAGCAGGTAAAAGAAAAGAAAACAAAACAAGCCACATTTCTTGACAGGTTTTTTGCCAGGTTTGTTGAGATATGGCTCACATGCCACACAGTTCACCCACGTAAAGTGTGCGGTTCATTGTTTCTTGACTTCTTGACTAAGGTTGAGCGTAGTGTATAGAGTTTATTGTATGCAGAGGTGCCACCACAGTCAGAACAGTTTCATCATGCCCAAAGAACCTCTATGCATCAGCTGTGACTCCCTGTCATCACCCTCCTACATCTGGCAATCACTAATCTCTCTTCTGACTCTGTAGTTGCTATTCTGGATATTTCCTGTACATGGAGTTGAAGCATGTGTTCATATTCCTTTTGTGTAGCCAAATGATAATGCCCTGTCTGGACGTGTAGCACATTTTGTATATTATCTATGTCTGTTGATAGGCAGCTGACTGTAAGGAAGACTACTGCCTATGAACACTCTTGAGCAAGTTTCTCTGGAGACACATGCTTTTCTCTGTTGGGTGTATACCCAGGAGTGAAATTGCTGCGTCACGTGGTAATTGGTGTAATTGAGGGAGCTGGCTGATGGCTTTCCACAGAGGTTGCACCATTTCATACCCCTTTCAGCTGTGTGCTAAACATTCTGATTCTCTTTGTTTTTACCAATCCTTTGATCATTTGTCAATTCCATTATCCCCATTCCACCGACAGTGAAAAGCTTCATTGTGACTTGAGTTTGCATTTTCCTTATGGTCACTAACACTGACGTCTCTCAGGAGCTTGTTGTTTGCTTCTCCTTAAAGGACTGTCCATCTCTCCTGTTCTATTTTCAAATAGGGTTTCCTCTTTTTATTAAGATGTAAATTCTTTACGTATTTTCTCGATAGTTTTTAAAATTTGTATTCTTCTGTGGGTGAGATTAGATATTTTCATGTGTTTGTAAATAATTCCTTTTCTATCAATAGTCTGTAAATAGCTGTTTTATTTATTTTATTTGGTTATCATCCCATTCATTTACTTATTAATTCATTAAGGTTTATGTGTGTTTGTGAATGCCTACATAAGCACACCGTATATGGGTGTCTGGTACCTGTTGTAGCCATAGTATTGTTTCTGACCTCTTGGAACTGGAGTTACAGATGATTTTGAGCTGTGTGGGTGATGGAGAAAAAGTTTTCCTTTATTTTTGGGTTTTTTTTTTTTTGGATTTTTTTGAGACAAGGTCCCCAATTGCCCAGACTAGCTCCATCTTGCTATGTAGCCAAGTATGGCCTTGAATCACTGATTTTTATTTTTTTAGTGCCCCTCCCTGAGACAGTGTTTCATTAGGTTGCTCAGATTGGCCTGGTACTGACTCTGTATCCTAAGTAGGCCTTGAATTCTCAATCCTCGTGACTCCCAAATAGCTATGGTAATAGACCTATGCCACCAGACCTGGCTACAATGGCATTTATTGCCACTGTAAAGACTGAGTGTTAGTCTTTATCGTGCCTGGCCTTGGGATTCTCAGCCTGTTTCCTTCTGTCCTGATAGAACCACAACCTTGCATTTGCAGGCAAGAACTCTACCACTAACACACCTCCTCCCAGCCCTGCTTCCCTTCATTGTTGATCAGCATTCCCTCTCTTAACTAGTTTTTGTGATCCTGTAGCATTTCCTTGCTCAGACCCTTTACCTCTAAAATGCTTATTAAAAAGTGTGTATAGGAGAAGCTGAAGAACTAGTTCGGAGCTTATGCTCACTGACTACTCGTGGAGACTACTCACGTTCCATTCCTGCCACCTGCCTGTGGCTCACAACCATCTCTAACTCTGGTTCCAGGGGTTCCAATGCCTCTTTTGCCCTTGATAAGCATTGCATGTATGCAGTATACATGCAGGCAGACTACTCATAAACATTGAAAGAACAAAAGCAAAAAATAGAGAAATGTACATCAGAGGGTTGGGAGGTGGTTCATTGGGTAAAGACACTTGTCCTAGAAGGCTGAAGGCCTGAATTTGAGTCCCCAGAATCCACTTAGCAGGAGCAGCTGTAATCTCAGGTACGGGTCAGATGAAAAGTGTCTAAGGGCCAGGTAGAGCCGCACTTGGCATTCAAGGCCTCTTATTCATTGACCTAGATTTGTATTCTATGAGCTTATTTTAGGTAAAATACTTGCTGCAGTTAGGCATTTTACATCTCAAGAACTCAGAGGATTGTGGTCTCTTCTGAAAAGCATTGGCTGATCCCTAGAACCCACACAGTGGAAGAAGAGAGCTGACCACCACAAGTTGTCCTCTGAGTCCCATAGATTTGCTAGGCCACCTGTGCGCCCCCCCCCCCATTAATCCATTTTTAAACTTTCTTAGTATGCTCCAAGAGGGCTGAGCCTGGGTGTAGGTAGAGCACAGCCTACCACTCTGCCACACAAAGCGGAAAAGCTGCCTACAGAGCACCTTCTGTTGTTCGCCCAAGTCCTACGTCCTTTCTTTCTTGTCTCTTACCAGTGAAGTTAGCCTTAAATGTAGGTGTGCAGAAAGCTGAGCCATGTGAGTCTCCAGAAATGGCAGTCTGGTGCAGGATTGCTTAGAGTCTTCATTTTGTCAGCCACTGTCCCTGGCCGTAAAGCCCCTCCCATCAGTTCTGGATGGTGGATTCACTCATAGCATGAGCAATCCCGAGAATGGATTTGGTTTTAAAGATTTGTTGCTGGTTTGAGATGAGCAAAGGCTTTCTTAGGTTCTTCAGCTGATCTGTCCTGTCTTACAGGCTACCTGTTGGTTTTAAACACAATGAGAAGAAGAAAAAAACTTTTGAAAATGCTATGGGACCTTTTTCTTCCACTCGGCTCTAGGTGTCTTGGATATGCTGTCCAGTACTAGTATGTAGCTGGAAAGGACTAGAAGAGCACTTTGGTTCTTTTCCAAAAGTGTTTCTAACTTGATTTGAAAAACAGAAAAAAGTTAAATACCTATTTACGATGAATGTCTTTAAATTCATGGATTTAACTATTTTATTATTACATAGATTCCTTTAAAGTACTTTAATATATTTGAGTAGAAAATGGGCTAGAGGTGAACAGTTGTAACCCCGGTACTTGGAAGGCTGAGGCCGAAAGATCATGATAAAGCTAAACACCTGTTTATGGCAAATGTCTTTAAATACATGGACTTAGCCATTGAACCTTACTTCCTGCCTTCTAGAACAATAGGGTTTGTGACAGCTCCTTAGACCACACGTGTTCATAGTAAAGATGGTTTTGTGAGTTGTGCTTTGATTTAATTTTGAATATTTATATATTGTTTGTTTTGTTTCAGCTTCTTGTAGAAATTCTTATGAGGCCTACAATCTCTATCCGGGGACAGAAACTAAAAAGTAAGTATGGGTGTTAGGTGCTCGTCCTATTCCCAGTGTGCCAATGTGATGGCCATTGGCAGGAGCTGCTCTTTTTTGAGACATGAGAATATACCTTCCGGTCAGCTGTAGGTTGCTCTGTCCTGAACAACGCTCTGTATTAATTTGTTTTTGCTAGAAGTGAAGATTTGGTATCTTTAAAGAAAAAAAAAAAAAATGAAAACCACTGGTTTAAAAGAGTTGTATCAGCCAGGCATAGTGTCTCACGCCTTTAGTCCAAGCACTCAGGAGGCAGAGCTGTGGATTCACTGTGAATCACAGTGAATTCGAAGCCACACTAGTCCAGGACAGCCAGGGCTACACAGAGAAACTCTGTCTAAAAAAAACAAACAAACTTGATCTAGCTTTTCTTTTCTTGGGAAAATTTTGTGTTACATATGTAGTTATCTGTTATGTGTAGAGAAAGGAAGGATACATGATAAGATCATTTTGTTTGAACAGCTTATCAACCCATCAGATTTTTGTTATAAAGGAGATGTATGCTCTTGTGAAAAGTTCAGTAGTGTTGAGGTGGTGCAATTCCTCTAATCCCAGCACTCCAAGGCAGAGGCAAGCCTAGTCTATGTAGCCAGTTCCAGGACATCCAGAGCTACATAGAGATCCTGTCTCCAAGTAAATAAATGAGTGAAAAGAAAAAAAAAAGTCAGTCATTGCCAGAGTCATATATGGCAAAAGGTCAGTGCTTGCATAATACATAATTTTTTTAAGCTGGGTGATACTCATTTTTTTATTTTTATAACTTACATTAGGGATGGACACTCTTTTTTTAGGTTTCAATATTTAATTTTTAAAAACTCTACCTTAAAGAAAGGTACACCATCTTTAAAAGCTAGACATCACTTCTGTTAACATCGTATGTGTTACAATATGTATACACATTTTAAATTTGCACCTACATTAACAGAATATACAGCTGTGTAAGGCCCCCTTAGTGTATACAGTAGCGGTTAAGAGAATTCCTATTCTTTTTTGGTGGGGCTAGGCTGAGTCAGGCTGGCCTTGAACTCTCTTTATGCCTGAGGATGACCTTAACCTCCTGACCTTCCTGTCTCTATCTTTTAAGTACTGGGATTGCAAGTTTCTCATACTCATTTTGAGTTTCTTGGTTTTATACTCTGACAGAAAATAGCATCTCTTAATGTAGTGGTTCTCAACCTTCCCAATGTTGCAACCCCCACTTCCTTATGTTGTCATAATGCCAACCATAAAATTATTTTTGTTGCTACTTCATAACTGTAAATTCTGCTACTGATAGGAATTGTAATTTAAATACCTGATATGCAGGATATCTGAAAGGGTCATTTGATCCTCAATGGGTCATGGCACACAGGTTGAGAACTGCCTATAAATGGCTTGTTGGTCTCTCTTGGTTTCTTCCCCTCCCAGTAGATTTCGTAGGTACCATGAAGAGTGGGACTTTTCTTTCTCTTTTGCTTGTAACTCGATTAAAATGAGTAGTGAGCAAATTCTTGATGGACGCATGGGTCTAACTCCCTTTGGAAATGGAAGATTTTTAACTTACTGAAATGATTTTAATCCACGCTACTCTGAATTCATTAAATCAATAAACAAAATAGGATGAGAAGTAGTAATGCGGGACACCACACACCTGCATAGTCAGAAGTGTGAGCAGCCCGTCTGTCTGGTCAGGCTAGTCTGACAGGGCCGCTCATTGGGATTCTGAGGGAATTCTAGATGTTAGAGCTTATAACAGTGAGGAAGAGAATGGAAACCACTTTTAAAAATAAGTGCAACACCAGATACGGCAATCCTCCGTGACTCATTGTTGAACTCATTTTTAAATGCTATTTTATTTGAGGTATTTAACCTCTAACTTGATTTCTGCAGCCCTTTACTGTGGGTAAGGTAGAGAAGGTTAACGGGGAGATGGGGTGCAGACCTCTTTACTTCTCCCAGCTGTTTAGGGTTGATGGATTCTTTTGGGGCTATACCAATCTCCAGCAACAGTAAGCTCAGCAAGCAGTCTCCTCCAAGCCCCTGCGTTGAATCATTTCTCTCCATCTTGTCCTCCAAGCCACCACACCAAATTGTCGCACCTTCCGTTTCTGGGCTTCCATTTCTATCCCTCAGAGTCCCAGACCACACCCCTCTACGTGCTTCGTGAGGCAGGCTGTTACCAGTTGCTAAAGACCAATCCCTGCAGGAGGACAAAAGGCCAGACTAAAATTCCACACTTGGGATTAAAACAAAAACATATTTACATAACATAACTGAGTTTTTAAAGGAACCAAAACTTCCATTACAGCTCATCCTCAGTTTTATCATCTCTGGGTTTGGGAGGGGTCATTATAGTAAGTTCTTGATCTGATCATAGACAGTGAGTCCTTTATTGGAATCGACAGTATATCAGACATTATATAGAAAGCCACTTTCTTAATATAAATAACTGTAACAAGAGCAAAACCTAAGCCCCCAGTTGGTAAGTATGAGGCAGAAGTGATAGTCTTATTTTCTGCCAGTAGAACTTAAAATGAGAATATAGAAGAGGAATGGCCAGAATTCTTACGTTCTGGATTCTAGTAATTCTACTTCTGAAAATACACCTTGAGTCTTTTCCTGGTGACACTGCGGTATAGTGGGGAGCTTGAGTGTTCACCTAAAGCCGTACAGTCTATGCGTCTGTGCAGTGCGTGCCTCCCATGCTGGGGCTGAAGGCACACTACACATGCCCCGCGAGAACGTCTCATATGTTCCAGAAGTGTGCTAATGTTGCACTGTTTTCTGTGAGAAAAATAATGCTGCTCCTTCCCTTTCAGTAAGTGATGAGATGTCGAAGGACTGCTTGAGCATCCTGTATAATACCTGTGTCTGTGTGAGTACTCCTGCCACTGTGGCCCCATTTCTCTCCTCCTTCATCTTCAGTGCTGAGACAGGAAGGTTTGAGTGGGGTGCAGATGTGAGAACCGTCTTCAGATTTTAAGGGAATTAATTGACCTTATTTTCTGTGTGCCTGAGAATCAGGACCAGCAGGTAGAAATAATGGAGGAGCATAATTTTATAGCACTTAATAAGACCCAAAGCTTCCTGAACAGGCCCTGAGCTCTGTAGCCAGCACCACCACTACCCCCCCCCCCCCCACACACACACAGGTACCCAAGCAGAGACTGACCTGTAGAGGAATATTAATTCAGAAAGTGGCTGCTCCAGCAAGAGATCACATCCAAAGGTCTTCCAGGTCTGTGTGATCAAGCTGGAATACAAACACGCCTTTAATCCAGGAGACAGAGTTCAAGGCCAGCCTGGTATAGAGCAAGTTTCAGGTAAAGAAAAGCTTAAACCCAGGCATGGTGGTACATGCCTTTAATCCCAAACAGTGAAGGTAAAGTTAGTTTGTAGAAGGAAGCAGCCATGTTTTGAAAGTGATGTCTAATTGAGTGGCAAAAACACTGACAAATCAGAGAAAGACTTGACAGAGTAGATTACGCCCAACTTTCATAGGAAAGAGAAGGAGCAGTTTTTACCGGGACAGTAATAGAAAGACGGTTGCAGAGAGAGAGAACTCAGGTGAAAACTGAATGAGCCAGAGAATGAGAAGGAGCCAGGAGATTAGAGCAAATTGCTGGAGATAGTTTGAGGCCAAGCAGAACAATTCAGAGGCTGAGAGAAAAGCCAGCTTGAATAAGTCTGCTTAGAGAGAGTTTGAGCCAGAACAGCTTGAGTTGAACCAGCCAGCACAAAGCTCAGAAAGAACAAGAAAGGGTGAGCTTATTAAGCAGTAAGTCTCAGAGGCTGAAAAACATTCTAGGCCTAGGTTAGATTATACAGAGGCTAGAAGCTTCCAGGACTAAGCCTAGGTTAGCAGAAGGAGGCAGTAAACCTCCTAGACAACACTAAAACCAAGCAAATAAAAGTTCCTTTTACACTGACCACTACTTGTTGAAAGGTGACTAGGTTTGGCAGAGTGTCCTTGTCCTTTAAGATAATCTTTAACTCCATTCTGCCTGTTCCTTCATTTTACTTATTGGAAAACAAAAGCCACAAGTCCTGCCCGTGCATTGATAGTCAGTGAGGGCAACCTTGCCAGAAGAGTGGTGAATAAAGGAAATAATCTGGCAGAAAGAAAGAGCTGAGCACTCACTGTGGGAAGCAGATTTTGTGCCCTGGCCTTTGGCTTAGCTTCCTGAGCTGGTCCACAGTGTTTACAATCAAACTGACGTCCCAGGGTTGGGAGAGCGCAGTGAGCTCCCAGGTGTGGCTGCACTTTGTGAGCAGTGTGTAAATATCTGGTTTTAAAGGCAAAGCGCTGGCTTTAGGGACTTACGATGAACTTGTCACAGTACACAGCAGAACACGCTAAGTGCTCTGAACTTCTGTCACAGAAGCAAAGAAACATTTAATTCTGTCTCATTCTAAAGAAGACTTCAGGTGAACACTGCTGAGACCACAAAATGAGAAGTAGATAAGAAAGAAAAGGATGAAAGAAAGGTGAGCACATAATTGACAGAAAATACAGATTGTAAACACATGTGCACTGTAGTGGGCTCTAGGTTCTTAGCGGCCAGCACAGATGGCTGGCTGCTGGAGCACCCTCGCACGTCGACATCCGTCTTGGTTGCCTGCTGTGGATTATAATGCAGGCCGTGTCCATTATTGTACATTCCCTTAGAGCTCCTTTTTTGAAATAGGAAAGGTAATTATTTTGATAATTATTGTATTTAACAAATCTAGGAAGAATGTTACCACTCCAGTCAATACAGTTTTTAAGATATTTTACTTGTTTTGTACCAAGCTTTGAGAATCCAGGGTGAGCGTCACACCTAGGGTATGATCAGTTGCACAATCTGCTCTCAGGTGCTCAGCAGCTGTGCTGTTAGAGCACAGCACAGAAAAGCAGAGGCAGCTCTATAGGCAAAAGGCTAAATGTCAAAAATGCTCAACTGTTTTTGCAGCTAAAGTTCAGTAATATTTTATAAAAACAAAAAAAAACAAAGAGCATAGAAGAGAGTGGCTCCCGATTGTTAAGTTCCTTATAGGAGTGTTTTAAATTGTGACCTAATATTAAGCAGAGACATTCTAGCAAAGCAGTTTAGTTTTAAAGAGTAAGGTTATAGAGCTGGCTCGTCTGCTGAAGTGCAGCATGAGGAGCCCAGTTTGATGCCATGTAGCAGAGCAGAGGGGTGGTACCTGCCTGTAATCGCAGTGCTGAGGGGGCAGAGGCAGGTGGATGGATACAGGGCCCGCTGGCCAGACAGCCTACATTACTTGGTGAATTCTAGGTCAGTGACAGACTCAGCACATTTTTACCAAGCTCTTCCTTAGGAAAATTAAATTTGATTGACACATTTACCTCACTGACTATAAAGTTCTCTTAGCGTGGTACCCACTCACTGGTTTAAAAGCCAGACTCTTAAACCTGACTTGAGGTTATTTGCTAGCTAGTTTTTTTTTTTTTCTTCATTATTCCTTGTTTGTCAGTCTAGCTCTAAATACTGCCTATGTTTTAGGAGAGGTGCAACAGTGAAGACTAGAGTACCTGCGCTCTATCAGCGATCAGGGTCACCCGTGGTGCACGGAGACAGGTGGAGGCCAGATACTTTGAGGCTTCAGAGGAGGAAACGAGTGTGTGTGTAGAGTGGGCTAGGGACGGTTCACAGAGAAGGAATCATCTTAATGAGGTGTTAGGCTTGCCTGCTCCCATCTTTGACAATAATTTATAACTAACACGGCATATTACACACACACACACACTTATGTGAGTATATGTTTGTGTGTGGAACTTGGAGAATAGCTTGTTGAGGAGTGAGTCTCACCTTCCATCACTTGGGTCCAAGGATCAAATTCAGATCGTTGAGTCTGGTGGCAACTGCCTTTGTCCATCATGTTGCTGCCCCTTAAGAAAATGGTAACTAGAGATAAGACCAGCGCTTAAATCTTGTGATTCCATTAACCAGATTAAACGACTACCAGCAATCTTCTACAATAATTTCAGACTTTTGTATGCTGCTTTGTATAGACGCATTTCATGACAAGCTTTTTTATTCTACAAAAGGCAAAAAGGATAGCTACATTATTTTTCTGATGACATAGCCCATAATGTAGGCAAAGCATACTTGATTTATGTGCCTCTGCTAGCAGACACTCATCTCTGCTGTGTTCTGAACTACACTGACAGACAGGGACTCTTTGGGCAGTGTTCTCTCCAAGGGGAGAGCAGAGTGGTCGAAGTAGGAAACCCTCCCGTGTGCGTTAGTGTTGACAGCGAGATTCAGTCTGACCCGACCTGAGGTGTCAGAGATTGTCCCTGACAGCACTGTGCACCTGTTGGAGTGTCAATCAGAAGAGTGAGTTGATAGCAAAGGAAACCTGAATCCTGTTGGTTACTCCAGAACAGTGGCTGAGTGAGAGGCTCACCGTGCAGGCAGTGCTTACTGCACTCTCACTGAATCCTTCCAGATGTTTGAGATGACCATGTACAGGTGAAGAAATGAGAAGCCAGCCAAAACTGTTCAATGCCTCCTGCTCTTTTTCTCATTCCTAGCTCCAAAGGAGGCTCCCTGTTGTGTGGTCTGAGGGCTAGGAGTCCTTTTACACACATTCCCCACAGTACCCATGACTTCCTACCTTGGCTCATGCTAGTTTTACAAGACAGGATTGCTTTCTGCATGTGTTATAGTGCTTATGGTCACAAGCTATTCTGCCTTTTCTCCTCTCCCTGTGACAGACGGAAGGAGTAACAAAGCGTTTGGCAGAGAAGAATGATTTTGTGATCTTCCTGTTTACACTGATGACGAGTAAGAAGACATTCTTACAAACAGCAACTCTCATCGAAGACATTCTGGGGGTTAAAAAGGTGAGCTGTGTTCTGCTGTTTGAGGGTGTCTCAGGTACTGCATTGTTGAGCCTGGTTAACAACTGGACAGGACCTCTTTCAGAGAAGCTCTTCAACACCCTACTGGTAAATTCTTTGTTCCTAGATAGATGATAGGTTCAAATATAAAATTAGGTTGTACTTTTTATGCCAGTGGGTCGTTCTGGCTATGAAACATAAATACACATATAAATTGAAGTCAAACAGTATGAAACACAAAACTTCACATTGATTTGGTGAACTTAATGGCATTTTAGATATTGATTATAATTGTTAAGATAAAATTGCTCCTCATTAACTTTAATGGAACAAGTTCTTTTTACCTCTCTTTTGCTGTTGTATGCACTGATAACTACTCATAAACCAGCTTTCTGTGTTTGAACTACTGTGAAGCCTTTATTCACTAGTGTTTGTTATTATCGTTTTATGAGATAGGTTTCTTTCTGTAGCTCTGGCTGTCCTGGAACTCAGTAGACCAGGCTGGTCTTGAACTCAGAGATCTGCCCGCCTCTGTAGACCAGGCTGGCCTCAAACTCAGAAATCCGCCTGCCTCTGCCTCCTGAGTGCTGGGACTAAATGTGTGCACCATCACTGCCCATTTTTTAATGGTACTAGAGATTGTACTTAGGGTCTTGCACATTGTAGGCAAGTGTTATGTTTGTGGTTATGGGGCAAGAGTGATACTTTGTCTCAAAACACAGCAACAAAAAGATGAAAACATTAAAGCTTTTTCATCAGAAACTCATAGACTTCCAAAACTACATTCACATGCACTGTGTGAGAATTGTGATATATGCCTGCTAGGGCCTGGAGTTCACTTCCTCGGCCCTTGCCACATCTCCCTGTTGATTGCTGGTTGGCAGATTTCGTCTCATCGCTGCGTAGCCTCCTGAGGGTTGCTGTTGTAGCAAGGAGGTTCTCCACGGGTGGGCTGAATGTGATCTGTGCCACGTATGCTGTTTTCACTTCTGTTTTCACTCAGACAGAAGCCACACAAGTGTCCCATTGTCTGTGGGAACACATTCCCAATGTGTGCAGGCCCCAGACAGTCCCTTTGTGCTCTTTGATAAAATGCCTTTGTTATTTTCCAAGAATTGTGTGCTCACTCCAGTGTGTGAGTGTGGCTGTTGGTGCAGGAGCCACATGCTCCCTGGCAGGCTCAGAGGAGGGAGAGTGATGGCCCCTTCCCAACTTTGCCCACCTGCTTCCTCAGGCCGTCTCATTCCTGTCTGTGTTGTCCAAATTGGTGATAGGCTCTACTACTATTGTAGTTGCCGTGGTGTTGCATGCAACAACAAAGTGGGAAAGGTACCTGTAACTCACTCAACAAAGAAAGGACTAATACTCAGAATTCATCAAAAATTCCTATAAATCAGTATAAAAAGACAACTAGCCTGGTTAACAAATGAGCAGAGAGCTGGATAGGCATTTCACAAAGGAGAAGTAGGTGAGCCATAAACAGATGTTTGGCCTCACTGACAGTTGGGAGATGCAGATCTTACACTGTGTGAGGAGAGAGCGGGTCCTAATGATTGGAGAGTGCAAGTATTTTCAGCAGAATGTACTTGTCCATTTTTTGATCTTGTACTTGAATGTGTACATGCTGTGTGCCCAGCACCTTAGAAGCACTGCCCTAAGGGCAGAGCTTTGTGTTTTCCTGTGGGTGGGCTGAATGTGATCTGTGCCTCCACATACTTGTAGGGAAATGATTCTCAGAAATGAAAGCATGCAGCTGACAGAGGGCCTGGCAGGTATAAGCACCTGCCACCAAGCCAACGGCCCGAGTTCATTCTCTAGGAAACATAGTGGAAGGAGAGAGCCAACAACTGTGACTTGACCTCTGACTTTTTTGTGCTGTGGCACACACCCACCAATGCGTATACACACACAACATATAAACACTCATGCACACCCACATACACATATAAACATGCTCACCATGTAAGTATGCACACATGTATACCCACCCGTACATATATACACATACCACATACATGTACACCCATGTGCACACATTCATACATACATATGTATACCTATTTACATATGCGCACACATATAATTAAATAAAATGTAATTAGAAAAGGGAGGTTTGGTTTGGTTTTGTTTTTTCAAGACAGGGTTTCTCTGTGTAGCCCTGGCTGTCCTGGAAGTCACTCTGTAGACCAGGCTGGCCTCCAACTCAGAGATCCACCTGCCTCTGCCTCCCGAGTGCTAGTATTAAAGGTGTGAACACCACTGCCTGGCTAGAACACTGTTTTAAAGGAATGGAAAACACTGGAGGCTGGGGAGGTGGCTTGGTAGTTAAAGCACTTGCTGTGTAATTTTGGATCCCCACATAAAAACCAAGTGGTCAGGCTGGCCCATGTGTAATCCTGCCTGCTAGGAGGCATACACAAGGGATGCTAGGCGAGCTCCATGCTTCAATCAACAAGATAGATCGAGATCCAAGAAGACACCTGGCTCAGCCTTTGGCCAGCACATGCACCTACACACTTGCACACGTGTGAACACGTGCACACACACACGTTAAAGGAAGAAAGAAATGAGAACACTAGAGTAAACCCAAACAGACCCAAGTGTGTTCTGTGAGGCTGTTTTTGGAAGATACTCTTCCCTGCTCCCCCCACCCCCCATATCTATTAGGTTGTGAAGGAAAACATAGGTTTCACTAGTCACTCAGAATTTTCTTAGCAGCTACTGCTCTAGAAAAGCTTTTCTCTGGGCATCTAAGAATACTTAGAGTGTCGCTATTTTAGAGCAGAAAACTTAAAGGCAAGCCTGTGACCCGTGTCTTTTCACACACTGGAATATAATAAAGCATTAGATATGACTAGTGCTGTGGGCAAAAGCACAGCTGAGGAGGGAAGTGACAGTTGATGAAAGCCAGCGGCAGAGCACTGTAGGCTGCATGTCATTTTCATAAAATTAAAAAATAAAACTTTGTAATGATTAAAGCAATAAACAGTTCATAGCAGTGGTCACCTGACAGAGGCAGAGGACTACTGTAAGGAAGCCGCACCCAATGATAAAGCTCATCATGGTTTATAAGATGTATCAAATGTTAAAGTTAAAAAATTAGTGAAGCCAAGTGTAGTGTCCTGTTCTGGCACTAGAGGGGCTGAGGCAGGGGGATTACTGGAGGTCTAAGCCCACCCTAGGCTGCATCGTGGGTTTTAAACCAGCCTAAGTTACAGTGGATACCCTGTGTCACAAACAACAACAGTAATGAAAAGTGGGTATGGGGCGGTGGGATCTGATTTTGGACCCGCACCCTGAGTTGGACAGGGTTAGATGATGGAGAGGCCGAGTGTCATACAGTTTGAGTTAGATGGACTGAGGGATCGCCAGAGCTGAAAGTGTCTAATGACAGCAGAGTAGCTGACATCAGTGCGTACTGAGGACAGACAGCTACTCCCAAATGCTTCCTCCTTCACACACCCCCACCTTCAGCATGCTTATTTGCTTATTTAGTGCACAGTTATGAAGCTCCTTGCTTCCAGGTGCTGTGCCTTAGGGCTCTGAAGGCCTGTCTCTCTTGAAGTTGTGTCAGGTTCATTGGGAAATAGAGGCAGGACAAATAATGACTAAGTTTCTGTGCAGTGGTAGGAAAATGCCCAGTCTAGCGGAAGTTAAGTAGGTTGGTGGGTGAGAGGAAGCAGGTGCTCTCTGTAGACTGTATGGTGGTTTCAAACCAGGAAAGCTCACGGAGCACACACAGATTTGAGGGAAGGAGAAACATGAGGCTATAAAAGCATTTTTGTACGTTTATTTTATGTGTATGGATGTTCTGCCTGCATGTATGTCCGTATACCACCTGCACGCAGTGCTTGCAGGGGCCAGAAGAAGGGGTTCGATCCCCTGCAGCTGGAGTTACAAACAGTTGTGAGCTGCCATGTGGCTGCTGGTGGTTGAATCTGGGTTCTCTGGGAGAGTAGCCAGTGCTCTTAACCACTGAGCCATCTCTCCAGCCAGAGTGCTGCTGCTGCTCCTTTAAGAAAATGTTAAAGCATTAGTCAGGTTCTGTTATTAAAAAAAAAAAAAAAAAAAAAAAAAAAAAAAAAAAAACCCTTGGCATGGGCTCCTCAGGAAGAAAGTGAAGTTTATTTGGCTTACAGTCTGGGCCTCCTCGTTCAGACAGCACAGCCTCAGTGGCTGTGTTGCCTCATGACAGTTAACAGCAGGGAGTGCGAGAGAGCCACAGAGAATTTGGTAGAACCAAATTCAGGGTTTCATAGCTTTCTCCCACAAGTTACCCAGGAGTCCTGGGTAACCAGGACCACCTTCGAGCAGAATCCCCTAATTTCCTAAGATCTTTCACAGCCCCCAAGCAGCAGCACTCCTAAGAGCCTAGTTCTCCTGTATGAACCTGTGGTGAGGCTGAAGTCCAGCTCAGAATAGGAGCATCCTTTACATGCCGCACAGTTCCTTAATGTCCAGTTTCGATCTGCATCTGTTAAAAGTTAGAGTAAACACTAATTTTAAAACTTTGGAAATACCTGATAAAGTCAGGAAGAGAAATTCTATACCCTGTGCATGTACAGAAATGAAAGGGTTGCTCACTGCAATGTTCAGTTGTCGTTAGTACAGTTCAGCCAAGTGCTAGAGGAGAGGGAAACACCATGTGGTGAAGCGATGAGAAATGATTGAGCTCGAGCTGCTTCTCAGAGGTCTGTGTAGATTGCAGTGTAGAATTGTGGTAAGGTCTAGTGTATTGACATCACATGCCCAACCGTGTTAAGTATTCATGAGGACTGAAAACTACCTGGGAACAGTAAACACGAGTTCAAAATAATGCTTCCTTCTGGGAGGGAAAGGGACTGTAACTGTAGGACTTTACAGCAGCCTTTGGCTTTGTTGGAAAAGTCCTATTTCTTTTAAAAGTTAATCTAAGAATTAGCTAGTAAAGAGCTTTCGTGGCATGTGCAGAGCCCTGGATTTGACCCAGGTAGACTGTGCATAGTGGTGCATGCCTGTAATCCCAGCACTGGAGAGTCAGGACGCAAGCTAACCCTCAGCCACACAGTTAGAGGGCAGCCTGCTCTGCATAGCCCCTATCTCAAAAAAATCTATAGGAGAATAGTGGTTTATGATTTATAGAACTTGAATGGGAGGTTTTTAAAAGAGGGGCAAAATGTGCTGCCAGAACAAAGGTAAACAGTGGGAACAGTTGTGCCTACAGGGTTACTGTGACCTCCACCCTGAGATAAGCGAATCCCATTCTGTTACTAGCAAGGAAAGAGGAGAGTTCCAGAACTTAACTGAGGTCGGCAGACCTGGGATTTGAACCCAGGTTGTCTCCCTGCTGAGCCCACCTGGGAGGAATGCAGGAGAATAATGCAGTTTCTGGAGGAATTGAGCATGGGGATTGTTTCTTTGTGTCTTCTATAGGAAATGATTCGGCTAGATGAAGTTCCCAATCTGAGTTCCTTAGTGTCCAATTTCGATCAGCAGCAGCTTGCTAACTTCTGCCGGATTCTGGCTGTCACCATTTCAGAGATGGACACAGGGAATGATGACAAACACACGCTTCTTGCCAAAAATGCTCAGCAGAAGAAGAGCTTGAGTTTGGGGCCTTCTGCAGCTGAAATCAACCAAGGTAAAGAGTTGTCCACATTTCCAGATTGTAACTGAGACTCTTCTTAACCCACCTGACTCAAGTGTCTATAGGCAATGAGTGTGTTAGGGCTTCTGGGCCTACTTGGAGGATGTAAGTTTGCTGTGTGGTCTGCTTGTATGTTTAGGACAGAGCTCAATAGCTTTAAGCAGGTTTTTTTAATGGGTCCAGAAGTTTAAAAACTCCGTGTTTAATCAGGATTACAAATGCACATGGTTTAACCTTTTAAGTTTCTCATAGACATGGTATGTACCATTGCAGCCTTGTGATAACAGAAGACCAGGAACAGCTCAGATGTTCACCAGTGAGAGGCAGCTTAATTACGGAGTGTTTGTATGATGAAAAGTGATAGAGATACTGCTTTGGACTGCTCTCGGGAAAAAACATCTATGAAATATGTCCATTATAAAAAGGGAAATAGAGGGCCAGGACTGAAGCTCAGTGGTAGAGGGTGCTTGCTTAGCACAGGCTCCGGGTTCAGTCCCTAGCCGTGGAGGTAGGTGGGGGGTGAGAGGGTAAGGATGGGATGCTGTACTGTGAGACAGGGAGGGTGACCCAGACCACACATTGGTGTGCTTACATGTAGTATACATACGGAAAATGAAGGCGACAAGGAACTGCCGAGTGGGACCTGCTGGGAAGTGCTTGGCAGCACTGCTGGGACTCCTTACAGTAGGCTGCTTAGGCTGCTGGGTTGAGAGCGCTGTGCTACCCTAATCTACTCCAGTAGCTGTCTTTTAGTGGCGTAGGGGATTGAACTTAGTGCTTTGTGTAAACTAAGCGAGCATATGATGAATGAGCAATCCCACCTCCCTTTTGAGAAAAGGTCTCTTTAAGTTTGCTCAAGGTAGCCTTGAACTCACTATGAGTCTAGGCTGGTGTCCAGTTCAGCTACCTGGACCTAAGTAGCTGGGATTTTTTTAAAAATTATTTTTATTTTCTTTTATGTGTGAGTGTTTGCCTACATGTATGTCTGTGTACCATGTGTGCCTGGCGCCTGCAGAGACCAGAAGAGGGTGTCTTTCAGATCTCTTTGGACTGGAGTTTCTGATGTTTGTGAAAATTCCAGTTCCATGCTGGGAGCTGGGAATTGAACACTGATCCTCTGGAAAAAGCAGCCAGTGTTCATAACTGCTGAGCCATCTCTCTAACCCCACTAGCTGAGATTTTAGGCCTGTGCTGCCATGCCTGAACTTATCTGATGGATCTCTTTTTAGTAGCAGAAAAGCTGTTACGTTGATTCTGCCCTGAGCTGGGTGGAAGAATATAGGTGATTCAGTTGAATCACTTTTACATCTTTAAAGTTAGTTGTTGAAGGTTCACAGCTAGGTATTTGAAATTAAGCTGTTGGCGCTCGCGCACGCCCGCACGCGCACGCACGCACGCACGCACGCGCACACACACACACACACAAAACACCACAGTATTAAAATAACAAAGATGTAGAAAATCACTGCCATCCCAAGGTAGCATCCTCACAATCCTTTGGAAATAGTGGTTAAGAGCTCATACAACTTTTGCAGAAGACCCACGTTTGGTTCCCAGCACCCATACCAGGCAGCCGGGTGCTGCTTGTAACTACAACTCCAGAGGAATCTGAAGCCTCTAGCCTTCACTGTCACAGTGTTCTCATACACATACACCATGTATACACAATTAAAATGATAAAAATAATACTAAAAAATTCTAAACACAGTAAAGCTATATATTCTATAACAAAGATAAACAGAAATCTACGTTGGATATTTTCAAGTATGATTTGATTTTTTTTTTTTTAAGTAACACCCAGATGGAACTGGGCCTTGGTTGGTAGGATGCTTGCCTTGCATGCCTTGGGTTGGTCCCCAGCAATGCATAAACTGGACTGGTGGTAGCACTTGGGAGATAGAGGCAGGAGGATCCAAGAAGCTCAAGGTCATTCTCAGCTGCACAGTGAGTTTGAGGCCAGTCTGGGCTACATGAGACCCTGCCTTGAAAAGAAAAAATTTAAAAATAATTTTTAATCTGTGTTTTTTTATTTTTTATTTTTCCAAACAGTATGAAGGGACCAGCTGATATAAACGGTGTTTTTGTTCCTTTCCTATGATAATCGATTGCCAGTCTCCCTCCAGAGATAGCATACACGCTTATCACCATGGGATCAGGAGAGAAAGAAATAGACTTTCTAATCTGTGCAAATGGAAGTATCCAGTAGGCACTATTCTGTTCCACCTGTCTGTTTAGAATTAAGTTTACTTTGCCAAGTATTTCATTCCTGTACATATAAAATTAGACACAGTGTCATTTATAAGTAGATGCTATCTCAGGGTATAAGCATAATTTATTTAACTGATATCCTGTTGCTATAAAATTGGTTGATCTCAGGTCATTGTTTTTACAGATAATAACACACATGAATAATACAGTGGTGTGGGTATTTGAATTTTATACTTTGGTGGATTAGCCCTGCAATAAAATTGATAGTCTTGTCCTTTGCTGTACTTGCACCTTCCCCAGTGCAGGCCATTTTTGCATTGCTTGATACTCAGCCAAGCGGATAAGTTCAAAACAAAACAAACAAACAAAACAACATTTTTTTCTCACTATAGTTGTTTGACATTAAGATAAAGGTCACTGTATTAGGGTTCCCAGGAGAAACAGAATAGATAGGAATATATGTATTTCATTAAATTGGCTTATGTTGAAATAGCACCAGCAGCTGTCTAGTGTCTAGAGGCCGAGAACAGGGCAGTGGCTCAGGCCTTGAGCCTGGTGCCTCAGCAGAGTCCCATAGGGTTGTGTCTCACTGGAGAGGCCGAGAACTTGGTAGCTGTTCGGCTTGAGAGGCTGGGCACCTCATCAGTCCCAATCTCATACCAAAGGCCTGGTGGGTTCTTGGAGAGCCTCTGGCCCTCTGTCAGCAAACAGCCTGGAAACACTGGTTCAGTTCTCTCTGAAGGACTTGGTGGCAGCAATGGGGCAAATCACCTCGATGTGGAGGGGAAGGGAAGATCTTCCTTCTGCTGTGCTCTCCTAAATCCAGCTGCTGCTAGAAAGTGTGCGCCGGCCTTCCCATGGCAGTTAGACAACCCGGACAGTTCCTCGGGTGATTCTCAGTTGTGGCCAGCTGACACTAAAATCAGCTATCACACTCACACGACATAAAACTAACCACTCTTGAGTGGCATTTAATGTATTCACAAGTTGCACAATATTACCTTTGCTGAGTTCCGGGACGTTTTCACCTCTCCAGAATGAAATGCTGTGTACAATAAACAGTAGTTAGTCCTGGTTTACCCTTTCTCTAGACTCCTGCCAACCTCAGCATGTTTTCTGCCCCTGTGTCTTTATCTTGACTACAGATACCAACAGGAGCATTTAATGTGTGACCTTTTGTTCATGGTTTCTTTCAGTTGCCACAATGTTTTCTGAGGTTATTGGCATTGTGGCGTGTCAGTATTTCATTCCTTTGTGTGTCTGGATAATGTTCACGACATATGTCTACCACAGTTTACCCTTTCATCAGTCATGGAACATCTGGGCTGCTCCCCTCTTGAGAGCTTTTCAGGCTGCTGCTGTGAACATGTGTGTGTGTGCACTGCTTGTCAGTTTGTCAGTTCTTTTGGGTATGTGCCTGAGAATGGAATTGCTGGGCCAGATGGATGTAAGTTTTCTGTTTAAATTTTTGAGGAACCTCACTGTATTGGGGTGTGTGTGTGTGTGTGTGTGTGTGTGTGTGTGTGTGATATTGAAGATTGAACTGAGCAGTCTACCACTAAACTCAATCTACTTTTAACTAGTTCTTTTTATTTTTTTTAAAATGAAAGCAAACACTGTTTTATGGAGTATGAAAAGGAGCTAGAATTATTTGCTAAATTGTATGGGTATTAAATTTGTGATATTCTTAAAAAGCTTTTTGCTAGGTGTGGTGCTGCACCCCTTTAATCCTAGCACTCGGGGATGCAGAGGCAGAGGGATCTCTGTAAGTTCAAGGCCAGCTACTGGTATACGAAGTGAGTCTAGGACAGCCAAAGCTACACAGAGAAACCCTGTCTTGAAAAAAAAAAAAAGCCGGGGGTGGGGGGGAGCCTCTTTGTTACTATTGTGTTATTAATAGCAATCAGAAATACTTTAATTTTAAAGACGTTGCCTTCAGGGGCTGGAGAGATGGCTCAGTGGTGAAGAGCACTAGCTGCTCTTCCAGAGGGCCTGGATTTAGTTCCCAGGACCCACTTAATTCCAGGGCATCTAGTGCTTTCTTGTAGCGTCTGTGAGCATCAGGCGTGCATGGAGTACACACACACACACACACACACACACACACACACACACACACACACA
>NW_026586589.1:8166700-8196807 GCF_907164565.1 Psammomys obesus
ACACACACACACACACACACACACACACACACACACACACACACACACACTTTAAAAAGTGATTTTCTTTAGTGTATTCTTTTGAATTTTCCTTTAAAACCTTCCGTTACAGGAACATAGACACGCCTGTAATCCCTGCTTCCTTAGCACCCAGTTTCGGTGACTCCCAGCACAGGCCAGCTTGTACTGTGTGTCTCTGCCCATTAAAGCCCTACTTTACCTCAGTTTTGTTTTTTGAGGTGAAAAGCTGGGGTATTAGTGACGGGGTTGAATCTAGAGCTTCATGCATGCTTAACATTTGCTCTCAACTGGGTTACACCCCTAATACTTTTGGATTATTTTGAGACAAAGTTCATATATTTCAGTATTCTACGAGATGACTTTTTATTTTGAGATAGGTGTGCTCTGCTGCCCAGGTTGGCCTCACACTCCTGCGCCCATTTGATCTTTTCTGCCTCATTCTCCTGAGTAGCTAAGTAGCTAGGGCATGCACTACTGCACCTGGCAGATAAACATGCGTGCATGTCTGCTTGCATGCATGTGTACAAACAAACGTGCATGGATGCCTGAGAGAGAGAGAGAGAGAGAGAGAGAGAGACATTGCATTTTATTAGGGTGTTTTGCTTTGCTTCGCTTTGTTTTTATAGCATCCTGGAAGAGGGTTTACTTGCAGGAGCTTGGTCTCTTGCCAACGGTTATACCACCGAGAAACTGCCTCTTCCTCGGTGATGATTAGTTGCCTCTAGATACTCAGGTAGGGTAGAAGCTAATGAACCCCTCCTTTTTTTGCTGTTGTTATCTGCTTATAAGTCCTGAAGGAGAATGGGGCCTTTCCCCGCCCCGTGGCATGGTGTTGGCAGACCAGTGTGAGTAGCTCTTATTCTAGTAAACAGAGTTTCTGTGAGGTCAAGGATAGAGCAGCAGTGATATACATAAAAGAGCAGTCTATTTCCTCACTCCTCCCTCTCACTCTTATATTCTTCTTTCTACCCCTTCCTCTAAGCCCTGAAGGGTGTAAGAGTGATGCCAGTTTGTGGCATAGCAGTCGGACATCTTTTGCTCTCAGCATTTGACCAGTAAGAATTTCTGCACTTAACCAGTGCATACTGCGAAAGGGAGCTTCTCTGACCGAAGTTGACAACAGCAGTTGGATGGGCACACATGTCCGTTTGGTAAAAACAGCAGCAGTAGCCTCCCCCACTAGGCTGCTGGGTTTCGACAAGGCTTACGGTACCAAACATAAGGTCCCTTCTGTGGAGCAGGCTCCACTCCAGTAGAAAGCAATGGCTACCCCTCCATTAACTTGGCCCTTGTACACCCATCGGTGCTTTTGCTGGCTGGTCAGTAGTATGGCATACAGGTTCCACAGTCAAGTGAGAATTTTGGTGGCAATTCTCTCCCAGCAGCTTGAATAGCACCGTCTGGCACTCCAAGCACTAGGGAGAAAGACTCATCTCAGTTCTAGCTTCATTTCTCCAAGTTCTACCCCTGAAGTTTAAGATTTTATTTTTTTTTTGAATGTGTATTGTGTTCTGTATGCCATGTATGTGTGGGTCCTCCCAAAAGCCAGAAAAGGGTATCAGATTCCCTAGAACTGGAGTTTTAGGCTTCAGTGTAGTTGCTGGGAATTGAACTTGAGTCCTCTGGAAGAACAGCAAACATTCTTAACCACTGAGCCATCTCCCTGTCCATCACACCCAGTGTTTGAAGAAGTACTCGTATCCTGTCTTGCTCATAAGTAGCCATTATAATCACTTAGGGTGTATGGGGTTTTTTGTTTGTTTGTTTGCTTGCTTGCTTGCTTTTTCTAGACAGGGCTTCTCTGTGTAGCTTTGTAGACCAGGCTGGCCTCCAACTCACAGAGATCCACCTGCCCCTGTTTCCCAAGTGCTGAGATTACAAGTGTGTGCCACTGCCCGGCTCTGCTTTCATTCTTGTCTGTCTGGCACTGAGGATTAAGCACAGGGTCTAATGCAGCCTAAGCCTGCTCAGTAATACCAAACCGTACCCCAGCCCTGCGTCTGTTCTTTACATTTTGAACAACAACAAAAAGTGAGCTTAACCCAATATTGTGTAACAATTTATATTTTTCTCCTTAACTACCTTTTTTGAGGAACTGTATAAAAATGTGTGTCAATCATTTTTCGAGTCTGTTATTTTCTATATGGATTTAGCCTACGTGATTAATTTGCCATTGATAGACACTTAATGTTCTCCATATTTGTTCCACTCCAAAAAGAACATCATTGAATGTCGTTATGCAGGTGTTGGGGGTGGGGGGTGCCAGGCATCATCCTCAGCTGTTGTTCGTGAGTGGCTGCCTACCTTGATTTTTGAGGCAAAAATCTCTCAGCTGGGGTCATATGGGAAAAGGAACATCAATTGAGAAAATTCCTCTATCATGCTGCCTGTAGGCAAGTCCATTGGGGCATTTTCTTGATTACTAGTTGACAGAGAATGGCCCAATGGCCCAGAACAGTGTGGGTGGTGCTACCGCTGGGCCTGTGTCCTAGGTAGTGTAAGAAAGATGCTGAGCAAGCCAGGAACAACACTCTTCCATGGTCTCCGCTTCAGTTCCTGCCTCCAGGCTCCTGTCCTTCTTGAATTCCTTTCCCAACTTTGCCATGGACTGCTAACCTGGAAGTCTAAGATGAAATAAACCATTTCTCCCAAGTTACTTTTGGTTGTGGTGTTTATCCAGAAATAGAAACCCTAAGACAGACCTGGGGCTTGCCAATTAGCAAGCCGACTGCTACATGGGTGCTAGGGGTGGAGCTCAGATCTTCATGTTTGTTTGTCACACACTTTACTAAGCTGTCTCTCTCCACCCCTTTAATACAGATATTTTTGTTTATATAAATGGATATCTTCTTAATGAAAAATTTACCAAAAATGAGCCTTTAACTCAAATACACACATTAAAAGCATAAAGTTATTTTGATTTATATCCTCATTTAGAGTCAGTGTCCCTGTGCATCTGAAAATTAACTTATTTCTGAAGTTGTTGCTATTTTATTTTGGCTTGTTTGTTTGTTTATTGTTTATTTTTTGTTTTTCAAGACAGTCAATAGCCCTGACTGGGCTGGAACTTGCTTTGTAGGCCAGGCTGGTCTCAAACTCACAGATGTTCTCCTGCCTCTTCCTCCAGAGTGCTGGGATTAAAAGCTTGAACCACCACTCCTGGCTACTTACCTATTTTTTTTAATTTATGTATGTGAGTGTTTTGCCTGCATGTATGGCGGTGCACCACGCGGGTACCTGGTACCCAAGGCGGCCAGAGAGGGTGTCTCATATCCCCTTGAACTGGAGTTGAGGGCTGCTATGTGGCTCTGGGAATTGAACCCAGGTCCTCTGAAAGAACAAACTCTCAGATCCTCTGAGTCAGCTGTCCAGGCCCTGGCTATTTTGTTTTAAAAGGCCAGCTCTAGCTGCCGTCACAGTAGAGCCTTTCCTAGCTGGGTGTGGTAGCACGTGATCCTTGGAAGCCAAGGGCCACAAGTTCAGGGCCAGCCTCGCCTCAGAGACTGTCTCAACAGAAGAAAACAGCCACAGAAGGAACAGAGGAGCCATCAGGTTGTGGAGCTGTTCTGTGAGTCTCTTCTCTTTCCTCGCAGCCGCCCTTCTCGGGATCCCTGGCTTCGTGGAGCGGCTTTGCAAACTGGCCACTAGAAAGGTGTCAGAGTCAACGGGCACAGCCAGCTTCCTTCAGGAGCTGGAGGAGTGGTACACGTGGCTGGACAACGCACTGGTGCTGGACGCCCTGATGCGAGTGGCCAGCGAGGAATCTGAACACAGTCAAGGTACTTTCTACAGGTGCCTGATGGCAGGTGTTTTCTGGGCCCCCTGCAGACGTTGGTGATCTCCTTTCTGTGGAGGAGTGAGAGTCTTCCTTATGGTGGGCCTACACCAAAATGCTGTTAACAGCTTAATAAGTCCCCCTTTGCCTCATAAAAGGAAGGAATAAAAAAACTTGAATTTGTGTAATAAATAGATTGAATAAGAATGCAAAAACTGCTCAAAATAAGAACCCTATACCACATGGTTTCACTGGCAATTTCTGCCAAACATTTAAGAAAAAGTCACACTGATGCTTCATAAGCCGTTCCATAAAGCAGACACTTCTTAACTCTTTCTTGAGATGAGTTTTACCTTATACAAAAACCACAAGAAAAGAAAATTACAGACTAATATCTTATGAGTATAGATATAAATATTTTTTTAAATGCCTTCTGCTGTCAGTTAAGAGGTCCAGGCTCCTTCCCTCGTAGGGGCCTGGTGGTGGGCTGCATCCAGCAGCCTCCTTGGGGTTATGTGTAGTCTGTTACTGTACAGGTTGCCCTAAGAGACCCTGGAGACAGTTCTCATGTCTCTGATGTCAATGTTAGGCTTCTGACAGGGATGCAGGTGCCTTTGGGAAGCACACAAAGGACATAAAAAATGGAAGAGAAAGTTCCTGACTAGACTTTATGGTGTTTTCACAGAAGTGGCTTCTGAAGCACGGCAAGCAGATTAGTCATAGGTAAATTAAACTCCCTAAAAGTCTTAAAAACATCACCAAGAAACTGGAAAGACCAACCCACAGAGCAGGACGGGGTTGCAAACCAGTAATGTAATAAGGGACTTGAGTATAAAGTGTTACCTTGGAGTTTTGATTTGTATTTTTTTTTAATGGCCAAAGCTGTTGAACAGCTTTTCATGTGTGTTCGGCCATTTTTCCTGTTTGGAGAAATGTCTGTTTGGAGAAATGTCTGTATTTTGAAATGAGTTTTTAAATTCATCTATAGGTGTTCTTGATATGTTTTGTTTTTTAATTCATGTGCATGTTGATGTCTGTGTGAGTGTAAGTGGATGCCCATGGAAGCCGGAAGAGGGCTCTGGACCTCTGGGAGTCAAATTCAGGCCCCCTAAAAGAGCAATAAGTAGCTTTCTTAACTGCTGAGCCATTTTCCAGCCACGGGTTCTTCTTTCTTTCTTTTTTTTTCCCCATTTAATTAATTACTCTTTTAGTCAATACTGGGCCCCAAACACAGGGTCTCACACATGCTGGGCAAATTACACTGGCTCGTGTCCAGTGAATGATAAAGTGAATGGGAGGGATCACCTGAAGGGAGGGATGTTGTGAAAGGGGCCTTCATGCTGTGAGCAGTGTGTAGCCGCACCAGACACTCGGCCCCTGGAGTCCTGAAGAGTGGGCTCCACAATTTGCTGTCAGACATCTGTCTGATTGGTGACAAGCAGTGCGAGCGGGAGGTGACTGTGTTGGCTGAGTTAGAGTGCTTTACTTGACATTGGAAAGTATGGAGCTGCAGAGGCCTTTCCCTAGGTTTCTAAACTGGTTTTGCCCCTGAGGGTGTGAGGAGGTGTCCTGGCTTGAGTCGGATTCAGTCTCTTCACAGCAGGCTTGTGGGTAGAGCAGGTTTCCTCACCCATCACATGGGGGCTATGCCAGCCTCCACTGTGTTCCCTCCCCTAGGTGCCTCCGAGGAGAATGGGCTGCCGCAGACCTCAGCGCGGACCCAGCTGCCCCAGTCAATGAAGATTATGCATGAGATCATGTACAAACTGGAAGTGCTGTATGTCCTCTGTGTGCTGCTCATGGGGCGTCAGCGGAACCAGGTGGGTCTTCCCCAGCCTCAGGCTGGGAGAGAAGAGGGCACGTGCCACATAACCTGGGGGGTGCCAGGCATTCCTCCACCGGCCTTCGCTCGGCAGCACTCCCTCTAGCCCAGCAAAGGAAACCACCCTTCCTTCCTTCCTTCCTTCCTTCCTTCCTTCCTTCCTTCCTTCCTTCCTTCCTTCCTTCCTTCCCTCCCTCCCTCCCTCCCTCCCTCCCTCCCTCCCTCCCTCCCTTCCTCCCTCCCTCCCTCATCTGTGTGTATTTGTGTGTGTGTGGGGGGGGGGTGTTACCTTACTGTGTATCTATACATTGTGTTTGTTGTGCCCTCAAATGCCAGAAGAGGGTGATGATCCCTGGGACTGAAGTTACAGAAGGTTGTAAATAGCTGTGTAGGTATAGGCAATCAAACCCAGGTCCTCTGGAGGAGCAGCCAGTGCTTTTAACCCCTGCTTTTAACTGGGTCATCTCTCCAGCTCTTAAAAACATCTAAGCCAAGTCAGATGGCTCACTCCTCATAGTGAGTTGTAGGCCAGCCTAGAACAGCATCTCCAGAAGATTTGATTCCCTTTTCTAGCTTCTGAGAGTACCAGCACAAAAGTTTGCGTGCAAGCGTGAGTGTGTGTGTGTGTGTGTGTGTGTGTGTGTGTGTGTGTGTGTGTATACAAGCATGTGCACGCACACACAATGTTATAAGGATGTTTTGCTGTGTAGTCAGGGTAGAGGACCTGTGGAGCCGGTCTTTTAAATGGCAGCACTCCCTTTAGGCAATTGCTTTCTTCATCCTAAAGATGGCTGTATTGAGGAGAGGCCGTGCTGATCTTGTGTACACACTGGTCTCAGTATTTCTCCCTTCCCACCCTCCACAGGTCCACAGGATGATTGCCGAGTTCAAGTTGATCCCAGGACTCAATAATTTGTTTGACAAACTGATTTGGAGGAAGCATTCAGCATCTGCCCTTGTGCTGCATGGTCACAACCAGAACTGTGACTGTAGCCCGGTAAGCAAGAGCCTGGAGCACACTGGGTGGGAGCTGCCTAGAGTTAGTCTTTCTAAGAGTTTCTGCTGACCCTGAGGATCTCATTCTTGGAGAAGAGAGCAGATTTTAGGCTGAGAACTCACCTCCCCCTGTATCTCAGAGGACCTAGTATGGTATCGAACTGAGAATCTGAGGTGTTTTGTGCCACCTCCTTTTCAGGAGAACTTGACTGAGTCACAGAATCTCTGAGCCTGTTTTCTTGGACTGGGAGGGTCATGTGCCTGTGGGCCTCAGAGCAGTGCCTTCCCACACCACTGGCATGAAAGACCTGAAGTGCTACCAGGACCTGGTGCCCTGGCTTCTTGAACCTGCCTTCTGGGACTTTCCTAGTGTCCTGCCTCCTACTTTGTCATTACCTTTAGCCTTATCAGACTGCTTTTCAATCTGTCCGTTTGAATTAGCAATTTAAAATGAGTGTAGTTTATATTTCTAGATAACATCTATCAGGGGACCCTTGGTCTTTGTTCAGTGTGTAAACACACTGCATCTTCTGGTTTTCCTTTGTATTTTCTCTTTGGTGGCTTGTCACCTTTCTTCTGGCCCTTGGAGACGCTCCTGTGCTGCCAGCGCTTGTGTTTGGGTCGTTCCCTCCTCGGGTGGCATGGCCCTCATTTCGTGATGTTTGGGAGGCGGCCATCCTGGAACCTGTGCGGCCTTGCCCTGGACACTTGCTCATGCTGTAGGAGCCAGTTTCTATACTTAATTTCTTGGCCTGCCACTTGGTTCAGATTTCTTCTTTCTCTGCAGGGTTCCACCAGTCAGCCCTAGGCAGGCCCAGCTTCTTGTCCAGCTCTCTGGCTTACAGACTGGCTCTAATGCTTCCTGCAGGGTGCAGGAGCCATAGCTGTGTTGTGACGAGGCCTCTCACCTCAGTCACTCCCTCAGCTTCTGCACACCTCTGCCTGGCTCTTTGGACCAAACCTTTCCGAGTCCTATGTTTCTTTTTTTAGCTTCAAAACTAGCCTCACATGTACAGGAACTTGTGATTTAAAAAAAAAAAAAAAAAAAAAAAAAAAAAATCTGATATGCTAAGATGTTGTTAGCAGAAAAGATCTACATTAGTTTACCTTGACACTGGTCAGCTTTGAAGGTCTGACTTTTCAACTAAAGGAAAACCCCCATGTGCTTGAGGACAGGGTCTCAAAAGAAGCAGTGTAGCAAGACAGGGATGTCACATAGCCCAGCCTTATTTACTTTAGAAGTGCCACGGCTGATGTAGCTCTACTGTGTGTTCCAGGACATCACCTTGAAGATCCAGTTTCTGAGACTTCTGCAGAGTTTCAGTGACCACCATGAGTAAGTATGTGTGCCTGGCCGGTCCCTCCTCCCTTCTCCTCTCTGACTTGACTCAGGAGTCTGTAGAGGCTGGTGGCAGCCTCCCAGTGTCCTCAGTCTTAGAGTCTGACTGTCCTTCCTTCCATCTAGGTTTTTCCTGAACCTTTACAGCCACCTGAAAGGACAAAAGTGGCCGCTCCTCATTGCTCTTAGAGTAACACATTTCTCCAGGGACAGGCGGCTGAGCCTCAGGGAGCCTCTGACTTCCTCTCCCCATTTTTTGAGATATTCCACTCTCTGATTTTTAATGTTTAAGCATTTAGTGGAGAATGTACCAGAAAATGATTGTCCATTATAAAGGAAAGAGTGCAGGAGAGGAAACAGGTGATCCCTGGCCTTAGCATTAGGGTAAGGACCTTGGTGTCCGAATGTATGTACAAAGAAGTGGACGCAGTGGTACATGGCTTTTTGCTTTGTTTTTCCAGGACCCCAAAGAATGTGAGAAAGGAAGGCTTCCATGAAAGCATGGAAGGCGCAGAGGAATTGTTAACAATGGGGAGTTTGTCCTTTTGGTTTTCTCAGAGTTCTGGAGGTTAACCTGATTTTTAAGTGTTGATTTAAAAAAAATGGAATATTGTACAAGCTAATAAATAGCATATGCCTGAGGACAGTGTAGTCCAGGGGCCTCTGTCTCTTCTTTTGTGATTCTGTCTTGTGACAGCATCTATGGCTGAAGACATCAGTAGGTGACAGAATTACACTTACTTTCTTTGTCTTTGTGTGTGTGTGTGTCCCTGTTCCTAGCTTTCATCAAACTCTCAAGTCAGCACTTCTTTGTACCTGGCTCAGTGGAAGTGCTGTGGCCTCTGCTGTTGTAAAGGGGACATTTGGGAAAGGAAGTATACCGGTAGAGAAGGCCAGCAATAAAAAGAATGCCTGAAGACTAATGGCACATTTGGGAACAAAAGAACATAATTTTTTTTTTTTTATTAATTACACTTTATTCATTTTGTATCCCCCCTGTAGCACTCTCCCCCCTCCCCCCCCTTCTTTCCTCCCCCTTCTCTATGCATGCCCCTCCCCAAGTCCACTGATAGGGGAGGTCTTCTTTTCCTTCCTTCTGATCCTAGTCTATCAGGTCTCATCAGGAGTGGCTGCATTGTCTTCCTCTGTGGCCTGGTAAGACTATTCTTCTTTCAGGGAGAGGTGATCAAAGAACAGGCCAATCAGTTCATGTCAGAGACAGTCCCTGTTCCCATTACTATGAAACCCACCTGATCACTGAACTGCCATGGCCTACATCTGTGCAGGGGTTCTAGGTTATCTCCATTCATGGTACTTGGTTGGAGTAAAAGAACATTCTGTGACAGGGCAGTTGGCAGGTTTCCTGACTGGCTGGCCGGTACTCAGTGATTCTTGATTGCATAAGGAGTTTGTGAGCAGAGGCCTAAATGGGATGGAGAGGCAGCATGAGCGAATGTTGTAGCCAGAAGCCCCTGCAGGAAAGTCACAGTGTGGTCATGAAGACCAGAGTGGCCAGATGGTGTGATGGCTGTGGGCTGCTCAGTTTGTTGTGGCTACAGAGGTGGCCTGGCTGCAAAGGGCCTCTGAGTCGTATTCACTCCCTAGGAGTCACACGCTGAAGTGTGAGAGTTAGGGAAAGCATTTCCAATAGCGACAGGGTCCAAGCCCTATTCTGGAAATCACTCAAGGAGCTGTGCGAGGGTTCCCTTCCTGTGGGAAACAGCTGAGGATGCTGCTTCTGTGCTGCACAGACCCATAATGACAAGCTGGATGGAAGAGGAGAGATCGTGTCATAGTTGGCCAGGCCTCTGCTTATGTGACTCTGAGAAGTCACATAGGAATGTTCAGTGTGCAACATGGAGACCTGGAGGTGCCGAGGGAAGGAAGGGCTTGTTAGTGAGTGACAAGCAAGTGAAGAAGTGCCAGTAGATTTTCAGCTGTTCCTTCCCGCAGGCGCGTGCAAAGGCAGAGCTTCCTGCAGTGCTGCTCAGCGGCCCCAGTCCTGCCCTTTACCCTTTGAACCTGTTTGTTTCAGGAACAAGTACCTGCTGCTCAACAATCAGGAGCTCAATGAACTCAGTGCCATCTCTCTGAAAGCCAACATCCCCGAGGTGGAAGCTGTCCTCAACACTGACAGGTGATCCTGGTGGGGGTCAGCTGTGGCTACAGGGCTCACAGGAGGACACACACAGGTGTGCATACTTGCCCTTTCTCATGCGTAGCTACCACGCCCCACCGACTTTGTGCTAGATACATCTCCTGTATTTCCTAACGGAACATCACAGCAGCCCTCAGAAGGAAGGGCCATCATCATCTTCCTCTCTATATGTAGATGAAAGAGATCTCAAGTGGCCCCTTGCCAAAGGTCAGCCGTGCTCTGTCCCTGCACCATTTCCCATGCAAATGGCCCCTTTGCTGATACCCTCATTTCCTGCCCAGTGGCAGCTGTGCTGAGCAGGGTAAGCCGAAGCAGACCTTCACCCCACCCTGCGTCTGCTTCATCTTGGGAAGAACACAGTGGCATGCCCGGCTCCCTGGAGCTTGTGAAGTATGGACCGTATCCAGCAACCAGAGCCATAACTCCCCAGCTTCTTCCTGATAAGATGGACACAGGGCTGCTCCATTGTCTACAGGGGATGGAAGTAGAGCTACTGTGTGAAGAGAGAGTTGAAGGGCCCAGGCACCTGCCACCGGGACAGGCCTAATCATTTTCTTACTTACTGCCTTTGCCTCATAGACAGGAAGCTGAGGCCTGGAAGCCCACAGCTCAACTGGAATTGACCCTGGGGGCAGGAGAAAGAAAGAACTGTGGGCCCTGCCCTTTTGGCACAGACTTTGTTGTATCTGCTGTGGCCTGGATTAAACCCACTTGAGATGTAAATGGCCCTTCTTCTGGCAGTTCTGAGCCCCATCTGGCCCTGGATGTGCCTCTCCCTCTTGCCAGCAGGTCTGAGGAGGGAAAGCTGGCCTAAGAGGCAGTAGACATGCATTTGTTTATTGCACTGTTGGCTGCACAGTCTCTGAGGTCCTGGCACAAGGTGGAGCAAGAGAGCATGCTTATAGTCTCAGAGACATGTCCTGTTCTTTTTTTCCATCTACACCAGCACAAGAACCGAGCTCGGTAGCCCTATCTGTTGTTACAAACAATGATGAAAATCCTAACCGTTCTATTTTACCAATAAGGACTCAGGAGCCAGATGCTGCTGGGTGAAAACCTGCTAGCTCAGAGTGGCAGAGAAAGCACCCAGCTGACCTTCCTTCTCAGCTCAGGTCTGAATGGAGAAAAACCAAAAGGCTCACTAGTACAACTGACAGCCCAGGAGGAAAAGGCCAAAAAACCCAAGGCCAAAGGCTTGCTTGTTCAAAGTCCAAAAAGCCAGGGAAATGAGGAGCCGAAGCCTAAGCAAAGCCAGAGCTTGAGCTAAAAACTCTGCTGCTTCTCCACACTGTCTTAAATATCCCTCAACTCAAAGTCCCTCCTACTCTTTAATCCCTGTCATTTGGTTTCTAGCTCCGCCTCTTGATGTAGGGCTAACTTTATTAGATCCGCTATATAGGGAGCTCTTGGATTAAAGGTGTGTGCTAGGTATCAGCCAAACAATAAATAGGGTTTTACAGTTCACGGTTTTGGGGTTCACAGTGGGATCAGATACCCCGCAACACTCATCAGCCATTCAGATGTGTCACCAGGTCTCTGTCCCTTTGATTTCAGGAGTTTGGTGTGTGATGGCAAGAGGGGCTTACTAACGCGGCTGCTGCAGGTCATGAAGAAGGAGCCAGCAGAGTCTTCATTCAGGTGAGTCTACCGGCAGGTGCCCTTCTGAGGGGCTTCCCGATGGTTTAAGACTGGTCACTGTTGGGGGAGCTGGCCTCACTGCCACTGGCTGCATGGTTCTCAGCTGGTGAGTGTATGTTTCCTTGTCATACCAGCAGGGCATGCCAGGGGGTGACTGAACATTCATCAGGCTGGCACTATAGAGGTGGGGCACAAATGGATCCAGGCTCTGCCTGTGACATCACCAGGGGTTGTGGGAAATACACATGAAAAGGAAGAAACCTGCCTCAGTGCAGCATGGGAAGAAATAGAGCCAGGACTGCCCCAGGAGCCATTTGCTAGGTAGCGAGGCACTGAGAAGGAGACTGCAGGGTCCCCAGCCATCTTGGACAGAAGCATTCCAGCAGGCCTGGGTGCAAGGCTCTGTCCCTATGGTGTCCCTGTCAGCCCAGCTAAGCCTCTGGGCCGCTCAGGGGCTGTCGCTTCTCTAGACCAGCTCGATATGCGTGAGCTCAGGGGCTTCTCCACTCATGCCCTGCTGCTGGCCACACAGCCCTGCCTCCCCAGTCCATGGCCTTCCAGTCTTCTGAGTGGGAATCCTAGAGTGTTTTCACAGGGACCTTTCCAGAGGTCACTCTTCGAGTCCATACAAACCCGTTCTTTCTGGTGCAGCCACACAAGAGACTGTTCTCTCCTGAGCTGAGAGGATATGAGAATAGTGATTTTCTTGCTCACTGCTCTACACTCAAGATCTAGGGCTGGGGCCCGGGACAGGAAAATGTTGAGCAAATATTAGATACTTGGCTGTAGCAACTCCACCCCTGGGAGAATTGAGCCTGTACCAGGGGACAGCAGCCAGAGCTACCTGGGCAAGGAGTCAACTTTTTGGTCGCAGGTTTTGGCAAGCCCGGGCTGTGGAAAGCTTCCTCCGAGGGACAACCTCCTATGCAGACCAGATGTTCCTGCTGAAGCGAGGCCTTCTGGAGGTATATGGTGGAGGAACTGGGGTATCAGGTGGTCATCCTCCCCGGCCCCTCCAACTGACTTCTCGTCCTGAGCACTAAGCAGACGGTCAGGAGCAGGCCAGGTGTGGTTCCTAGTGCACATTGCTCCAGTGTTGGCCCTGGGTGCCAGCTGTGGACTCCGTAGGTACTGAAGGATGACTGAGAGGCTCAGGTTGTGGTGCAGGAATGTAGAATACCAAGTTACCCAGCAAGGCCTTTGAAAGTCTTACTGATTTGTGTATGTTTTAAAGAGTTTCATTGATAAGCGCAAAGACAGCCCATGGGTCAGAGTGCACCTCTGTCCCTGAACTCTGTCCTTCATTTCCCTAAGAGACCTAGTGCTTAGGCAGCAGCCCTCGCTAGATCTGGAGACAGCGAACTGTGACTATGTAAGTGGCTGTGAAGCGAGTTGGAGGCTTGGCCTTGGGGAAAAGAGCACTGCATGCCCACCCATTCTAGCAGGCCTGCCCACCCAGTGCCCTGCTGAGGTCAGTCACCTTGCTCTTTCTCTGGAGCCACCAGTGTCCTCCCAGAAGAACAGAGACAAAGGTGCAGGTTCTATCCACCTGGTTGCTTGCTCGAAGCAAGTGGGTGGTCTGAGCTCCAGCCAGGCTGAGTGGTAGACCCATACACACCCTCACCCCATCCCCTGCTCACACCAGCACATCTTATACTGCATCGTGGACAGCGAGTGCAAGTCAAGGGATGTGCTCCAGAGCTACTTTGACCTTCTGGGAGAGCTGATGAAGTTCAATGTCGACGCGTTCAAGAGATTCAACAAATACATCAACACTGATGCAAAGGTAAGGCTTGCCTGGGGCCTCGTGTTGTTTGCTGTGGTGTCAGTTTTCTGTGGGCCTTGGCCTGCCTGTCTTCAGGTGTGGTCACACATTTGGAAGAGTCTGGAATCCGGAGAGCAGTTTTCAGCAAACATTCACTATACCTATTCTGTCTGGCTTCGAGCCAGACTGTTGGGACGAGAATTTGGCTGTTACAGATCATACAGCCCAGCAGGGCGAGCAGGCACTCTGTCCTGTCTGCTGCCTGGCTGCAGCTGCCCCTCCTGGCCCCGGCCAGCAGCTCTGCCAGTGAGCACATCTCTGCTCCAGTTCCAGGTGTTCCTGAAACAGATCAACAGCTCACTGGTGGACTCCAACATGCTGGTGCGCTGTGTCACCCTGTCACTGGACCGATTTGAGAACCAGGTTGACATGAAAGGTGAGGAGGCCAGGGTGCCAAACGACTGCCAGACCTCTGGTCTCCAGCCAGGAGTTGCCGAATTGCTTGTGCTCATATCTGTGTGCCTTGGGTCAAGAGGGTGGTCTCGGCCCCCTTGCCCAGCTGTCAGCTTCTCCCCTGATCCGCTTCATTTAATGAACACGTGGAACATCTTGGTAAGGGAAAAGCCACCCTCTGGGCTGAGCACTTAGAGGGAGCATTGTCCCTTCATTCTCCTTTCCTGCGCAGGACTGTAGTGTGCAGCTGTGGTGGGTGTGTCAGACCTCACCAAGAATTACGTGTACATACGTGCTTTGTTTCCCTAGAGGTCTGTGGTACCAAGCAGATTCTCACAAATGTATGAACACTTCTAAAAAGGACACTATTTCTCGTCACTGTAATTGGTAGCAAAAAGCATGGATAACTAGGCCATCTGCCTCCTGTCTCTCTGAAGGGTCTATTTTAGGAGGTTGGTCACATACACTTTAGTGTAATTAGTTATTGAGTGCTTTTCCAATAGTCGGGGAGGTCATTTGCTCAGGGTCCTTTGCACCCTGACTACAGCAGTGGACACAGACCTGTGTGAGAGCTATGGCAAACCAGTCTTGTTAGGAGCTCTGGAAAGTGGTTTGCATTTGACTTTTTGTCTGTTTGTGTGTGGTTTATATATGTGTGGATTTGTACACATGTGGAGTCCAGAGGTTGATATCAGGGTCTCTTTTTCCACCTTTAATTTTTGAACAGTTTCCTTCCCACTGAACCTGGAGCTCATGGATTCGGCTAGGCTGGCCAGCCAGTGAGCCTCAGGGATCTGCCTGTCTGTGAGCCCTGCTCCGGGTTTTCGCCTGGGTTCTGGTGATCCAAGTCCTATCCCTCATGTTTGGGCAGCAGCCCTTCGCCCAGTGGTCCGTCTCCCTGGGCTTGCTGTCTGAGAAGGAGCGTGTGTCGGAGTGGGAGCTGCTGCCAAGCTGGGCAGGAGCGGCAGGAGGGGCCGCTTTCTGAGTGAAATCTCCGAGTTTGCTCTAGCCTGATGACCAGTTAGAGACTGACCGGTTGTTGCAGCTTTTAAAACATTGGCTTGCTGTGCTTGTCTATAAATGTGAACTGTGTGTCTGTGTGTGGGTATGTGCGTGTAAATGCAGGGGTAGGGGAAGCCGGAGCTGGCGTTGAGATGGGTGTGAGCCGCCCTGGCAGGTCCTGTGAAGAGCAGCAAGTAGTCCCTGCTGAGCCTCTCTGCAGCCCCTAACATAGTTGTTTTGGCGGTGAGAGAGCAGCAGCTGCAGAGTCAGGAGCAAAGCGGACTTAGGCAGTGGCTTGAGCGACCTGCCACTGCGCACCTGCTGCAGCGCCGTCTCCCTCCGCAGTGGCTGAGGTCCTGTCCGAGTGCCGCCTGCTCGCCTACATTTCCCAGGTGCCCACGCAGATGTCCTTCCTCTTCCGCCTCATCAATATCATCCATGTGCAGACACTAACCCAGGTGAGATGTCCCGGCAGTGAGCAGTCAGGGAGGGTAGACTGGAAACCATTTCTCTCCTCCTGGAGCCCAGCATGGCTGTATTTCTCCCCTTCTCTCTAGAAAGAATTGCTCTTCGTAGGGTGTTGCTCAGTGCCCCAGTTTACAGGGATGCTAAGACCAGATGTCAAGTCTCCTGAGGTCGTAGGGTCAGTTGGGGCAGAGGTGGGACTGGCACTGCATTTTTTTGACTGCAGGCCAATGTCCTCCTGTGTCCCTTGTCCCCTACCTTCCGTCTGCACTGGGCTGCGGAACTAGACTGTCCCAACTCCTTTCCTGACGAGCGGCCTTCCTCCTTCAGCCTCACAGGCACTTTGCTAAGATGAGATTCACACTAGTACCTCTGAGCAGTGGGGTCTTTCATTGCAAGCCATGGGGCCAGGGACGCTTGGTGAACGAGGTAAACTGAGACTCTTGCTTCTGAAGTTCATGTCCTCGTGCAGCAGTGCAATTCTCCAGTGAACTGACTGCACCCAGCTTATGCACCCAGCCCCAGCAGGGTGTGAGGCTTCTGGAAGAAGTCACATCTGACCCGAGATGTAGACGAGGATCAGGGTTACAGTCAGTGTGACTGGTGGCAGGCGCAACAGGAAAGTGCCCATGGATTGTGCCGGGCCTCTGGGCTGGCCTAGAATACCCTTCTCTGTGCCCAATGGCTGTCCGGGCTCACTGGCATCCTGAGGCTGCTGACTTGCACCTAGTCCAGCTGCCTTTGACCTTGCAGGAGAACGTCAGCTGCCTCAACACCAGCCTGGTGATCCTGATGCTGGCCCGGCGGAAAGAGCGGCTGCCGCTGTACCTGCGGCTGCTGCAGCGCATGGAGCACAGCAAAAAGTACCCCGGATTCCTGCTCAACAACTTCCACAACCTGCTACGCTTTTGGCAGCAGCATTACCTGCACAAGGACAAGGACAGCACCTGCCTGGAGAATGTGAGTGCCCCAGCCCATAGTGACAGAGCCAGTCAGGTTACGGAGTGTGGGCAGGCTGCTCACGGTTCCCCTGCCAAGTCCCTGTGTGACACCAGGCTTGGTCCAAGTCCTCCGCACACCCCCAACCCCCTCCCCCTCTCTTCACTCAGAGCTCCTGCATCAGCTTTTCATACTGGAAGGAGACAGTGTCCATCTTGTTGAACCCAGACCGCCAGTCGCCTTCTGCCCTGGTCAGCTACATTGAGGAGCCCTACATGGACATAGACAGAGACTTCACTGAGGAGTAACCTTGAGCCAGGCTTGGAGAAGCTGCTGGGCCAGGACAGGTGTGGGTGAGCGCGAGTGCACATGCCACGCACTCTGCCCGTCCCTGTCCCTCTCTTGCCTCCCCACTGCTCTGTCTACCCCAGGTCTTCAGGTACAGGCTCAGTGGAAGGAATATCCTAGAAGCTCTTGTCTCCTGGGTCTGAGGACCCGGGTCACTGGGGAGCCTGTTTCCTCACTGTCCCCAGAGTAAGGACAATGGCACCATGCCCACCCTTCCCTCGAGACCCTGGAGCCCTGGCCTGCCAGAGAAAGGGAACATGGGACGCTGTCTCTGTGTGAGCGTCTCCCATCAGTCCCACAATGGAGAAGAAGATGCAGACTCCTGTGAGCCAAGCTTCCCTGGCCTCGGGGCCCAGGCAGAGAGGCTCCCGAGTCCTGGCCAGGGGTGGGTACTGGAGAACGCTGCCTTCCCCCAGGTCTGCCCATCTCTCCTCCCTCCTGACCTCCCTTGTCTTCCTTTAGCTCCTCTGGTTCTTTGCTCACTGGCCACTGTGTTCATCCTGAAGGGTCCCCAGAAGTGGGGTCTTTTCTCTCCATCCCTTGGGGCATGGAGCGCCTGTGCCTGCCTGAGCCCAGACACAGGAGCCTGGCCGGGAGCTCACCCTTAGCTCCTCCTGTGTTGCCAGTTTATTAACAGCAAATAAACCAATTAAATGGAGACTATTAAAGAACTTTATTTTAAAGACTGATGTGGACCTGACTTTGTCCATGAGATTCTGTTCCCAGCTCTCCTAGCCCCAAGAAATAAGGACAGTGGCTGTTCATGCAGACATGGTGTTTATTCGGGGTTTCAGGGCTCAGGGAGGGTGGAGTGGCAGATGGGAAGAGACAACAGGATCACACTGGATACTCCTCTTCAGAGCCTGGGGTGTCTGTCACTCCTTGTGCTAGATAGGAGAACGAGACTACACTACAGCACCTGTGTCTCCGCGACTTCAGCACACACACAGCACAGAGGCTGCCTCACCTTGGGGCCCAGGGCATCCCTGGTCCTTGCCCGCAGCTTGTTCGCCTGGGTCTCTGCCATGTCTGCCCGCTCCTCGGCATCGTCTAGCTCGTGCTGGGCCTTGCGGTACTTAGCCAGGTTGGTGCTGGCCTGCTGCTCCTAGAGGTACGCGCAGGGCCATTGGTGACTAAAGGGCCGCCCTGCCCCCACTCCCAGAGAGCAGCTGGCTTCCCCTGGGCCTCCCTCCACTCTTCCTGTCACCAGCCTTCCCCTTACTGGTACCCACACAAGGAAAAGGAAATGGAGACCTTCCTTCAAGAGGTGCCTGTGTGTCACCTGCCCTGAATCAGGCTGTGCCAGGCCTGGGCTGAGGAAAGAAGCTTTCACTTTTAGTCCCTTCTAAAGGTCTAAGTGACCAAGCTCTAGCCATAGGAGTCCCTGGGTTGAGAGGACATGGAGCCACCCTTAGCGCACCGCTGCCGATGCCTCCCTGGCCACAAGCCCGGAGGTTGAAAGCGGCTCACCGCGGGCGTCCTGAACACATGCTTGGGCCCAGTGTGCTCACCGCCTCCTCGAACTGACGCTTGTAGCTCTTGACCTTGCTCTGTAGCTTGTCCACCAGGTCCTGCATGCGAGCCAGGTTCTTCCTGTCTTCCTCCGTCTGGGCAAGCACAGGGGAGCTGAGGGCTCGCCCGGGCTGGCTTTGCTCCAGTGCGGCCTCCCGCCGGGGACCCCGTCACCCACCTGGTAGGCAAGCTCCTTGACACGGCGCTCGTGCTTGCGCACGCCCTTGAGGGCCTCGGCGTGTTTCTTCTGCTCCGCATCGAGCTCTGCCTCCAGCTCCCGCACCTGGGGGACGGTTGGAGGGTGGCCTGCTGGCTGGGCCAGCCCTAGCCTCAGCCCCAGGGGAAGGACGGGCTTCCGGCTGCACTCACCTTGGCCTCCAGCTTCTGCACTTGCTTCTTGCCGCCCCTGAGGGCCGCCTGCTCCGCCTCCTCGAGGCGCGCCTGCAGCTCCCGCACCGTCTGCTCCAGCGTCTTCTTCATCCGCTCCAGGTGTGCGCTGGTGTCCTGCTCCTTTTTCAGCTCCTCAGCCATCATAGCTGCCTGTCGAGGAGGAGGAAATAGCATGGTGGCGAGGGGCAAAGGTAGTCCCTTTGGGCGATGGACCCGCTCATCCCCAGCCCTGGCCCAGCCTCGGCCCAGTCTCACATCGGTGATGGCCTTTTTGGCCTTCTCTTCGGCTTCCCGCCTCTCCTGCGCGGCCTCCTCCACCTCCCCACTCAGCTGGGCCAGGTCCACCTCCAGCTTCTTTTTCTGGTTCAGGAGGCCTGTGTTCTGAGGGGGGCAGAGCCTCAGCTGGCCAGCAGGGCCCTGCCCCGTCCTTGGCCACATCTTTGGCCCACGCGCACCTGTGAGTGCAGGAGGTTGAGGCGCTCGGTGGCCTCCAGCAGCTCCTGCTCGGCCAGCCTTCGGCTGCGCTCGCCCTGCTCCAGGGCGGCCCGCAGCTCCTCCAGCTCGGCCGCCAGCAGAGCCGCCCTGCGCTCCAGCGCCTGCCCCTGCTCGCGGAGCTCGGCCGCTATCCGCTGCTCCTCGTCGCGCCCCGCCTGCTCCTCCTTGAGCTGGGCCTGCAGCAGCCTCGTGGCTGCCTGTGCCTCCATGACCTGGCGGGTGGCGTGGCCCAGCTGTAGCTCCAGCTCATTGAGGTCCCCCTCCATCTTCTTCTTGAGCCGCAGCGCTTCGTTGCGGGCCCTAGTCTCGGCATCCAGGGAGGCCTGCAGGGACTCCACGGCCCGCTGGTGGTTGCGCCTGTGAGAAGGTGGCATGAGGGCAAGCTTGGCCTACAGGAGTGGAGGTCGGGCATTGCCTGTGGCATGGAGATGGGAACCCATAAGAGAAACAAGCGAATTGCTCCTGTGTTTTAAAGCCCCTTGCGACTTGCCAAGAACAGCAAGGTTTTTTTTTTTTTTTTTTTTTTTTTTTTTTTTTTTTTTTTTTTTTTTTCACTAGAAGCCCAGAGGGACATGGGCTGAGCCCTGGCCCTGAGCGTCCTTTAGACTTGTGGACCAGGGACACCCTAGTCCCGTGGCCCGGGCAGAGCAGCGCTTCCTGCCCGTGTGCCGCCATAGGCATAGCAAGGCTGCTTTGCGGAGACCTCAGGTTGGTGCACTCCTCGTCCTTCTCCGCCAGCTTCCGGTCCACTTCTGCCTTGACCTGGGACAACTCCAGCTGGATCCGCAGAGTCTTGGTCTCCTCCAGCTCCAGGGTCCCCTAGGGATGCGAATGAGGGTGTGAGAAGCCGGGAGCCGCAGAGCAGAGTCCACCCACCCCTGCGGCCGGCCCTGACCTCGGCCTCCTCCAGTGCGGCCTGCAGCTCGCTCTTCTCCCCTTCCAGTGCCTTCTTGGCTTTCTCCAGTTCCTGGATGCTCTTCCCACTGAGGCCAACCTGGTCTGTGAGGTCACTGATCTCCTCTGCGGGGTGACAGAGCACGGAGGACTCAGCAGGTCACGTCCTCCACCCCAGCTCCGAGGTGCCCCTCCAGCGCCCTGGATCCAGGTCCTACCCTGCAGATTCTTGTTCTCGCGCTTGAGCGTCTCCAGGGCCTCGAGCGCCTCCTCGTGGCTGTGCCGCAGCCGAAAGAGCTCGGTGCCCAGAGCCCGCGCCTCCCTCTGCGCAGCCTCAAGTTCGCGCTGCGTCTCCTCCTCCTGCCGCCTGCGCTCCTCCAGGGCCCGCTCCAGGTGCCTCTGCTTCTTATCCAGGGCGGCAGCGGCCGAGGTGGCCCGCTCCAGCTCCAGGCTCACGTCCTCCGACTCCGTCTGCAGCCGCAGCTTGGCCTTCTCCAGGGAGGAGCATTTGGCATTTGCGGCCTCCACGCCTTCTTCTGCCTCCTGCAGCCTCAGGGCCAGCTTCTTCCTGGATCACGGACCGGCAGGGCCTGAGGAAAGGACCCCAGATCCCCACCACCCGAATCTCTCCTGGGTCACGCTGTGGTCGCTACGCACTTGGCCTCCTCCAGCTCCTCCGTCCTTTGGATGGCGTCTGCCTCGTACTTGCTCCTCCACTGGGCCACCTCGGCGTTGGCTTTGGACAGCAGCCGCTGCAGCTCAGCCTGAGCCTCCGACTCTTCCTCATGCTGTTCTCGGAGCAGGTCACAGTCGTGCCGCAGAGCCTGCACTGCGTGAGCCAGCGCGCCCTTGGCCTGCGGGGACACCAGTGGCCTCAGCATCAAGGGCAGCTAATGGCTCCCAGCGGCCACCTGTGTGCCACGCAGCGGCCAGTGCCAGTCCACCTTGCTCTCCTCCTCCAGCTGCCTCCGAAGTTCCTCCAGACTCTGAGCCGCCGAGGTCTTGCCGCGGCTCAGCTGGCTGATCATAGACTCCTTCTCCTCCAGCAGGCGGCCCAGCTCCCCTGCGGGGAAGGGCCAGGGGTCCAGTCGGCCGGTCGGGGGGCACCGCCTCCACCCTCCCTGGCCCGGCCCGGCTACAGGGCCTCACCGTTCTCCGTCTGCAGCCGCCCCCGCTGCGTGCTGGCGTCCGCCAGCTGTCGCTGCAGCTCCTCGGCCTTGTTCTTGGCCTCGCTCAGCTGATCCTCGTAGGTGCGGCACAGCTTTTCTGCACTGGCCTGGAAGCCGGGGTCAGGTAAGACAGGTTTGTGTGCACCCAGGGGCAGGAGCCAGCGCTGCCAGGCAGGGGGCAGGGACCTGGGACTGGGACGGGGCACTGGGTGTGAGAGCGGGGGTGGAAACGAGCTTAGAGGGCCAGGCCCAGTGTCCCGGCTCCTACTGTGGCCACAGACTGGCGGCCTCGAGGCCCAGCCCAAGGTTCGTGAGTCAGGTAGTAGGTACTGGATCTGGACTCGGCTGCGAACAGGTGGCAGGATTGGGGGGGGGGGGTCAAAGTTGGATGCTGGGGTTCAGGACAAGAACGGTGTTGGGGCTGAGGTCCAGAGCGGAGGTCACACTTCTATTGCGTGAAGGGCTGAGGGTTGGGTGTGAATCAGAACAACATGGAGCCAGGGCAGGAAGCTGGGCAGTCGGGGTTCGAGGTCAGGACTGATGGGGAGCGGGGGGTTCGAGGCCAGGATAGGTGTGCGGGGTCAGGAGGTCCGTGCTGTTGTGGAGCATTGGCGAGAAGCGGCCAGAGCTGGAGAGGGTCAGTCCGCGCGGAGTCTGACTGGCTGCAGGCCAGAAGGGGGCGCACCTTGCCTCGGGCCAGAGTCTCCACGCTGGCGCCCAGGTCGTCCACCTCCATGCGCAGCTCGCTCTTCTCCTTCTCCAGCTTCTGCCGGATGCGCTGCAGGCTGTCCACCTGCTCGCCCAGCTCCGCCGCGCTCTCCGCCTGCTTGCGGCGCAGGGCGGCCACGGTGGCCTCGTGCCTCAGGACGGCCTCCTCCAGCTCCCGCCGCAGGCGGCCCAGCTCGGCCTCGCGCTTGCGGCAGCCCTCCCGCTGGCCGGCCGACGCGCCGCCCGCCTCCTCCAGCCTCTCGCTCAGCTCCTCCAGCTCGCGCGCGGCCTCCGCCCGCTGCTTCTCCACGCGCGCCCGGGCCGCTCGCTCCGCCTCCAGCTCCTCCTCCAGCTCCTCCGCCCGAGCCTGGGCACACGGCACCGACGCCCTGAGCGGCTGAGCGGGGCCTGCTCGCCCAGCGCGGCCCCCGCGGGCCCCGGCCTCACCTGTAGCTCCTTGATCTTCTTCTGCAGCTGGACGCCTAGGAGCTGCTCGTCCTCCACCCGCAGGCTCAGCTGGCTCAGCTCGGAATCCTTCCTGGGAGTGCACGGCGGGAGGAACCAGCCGTGGCCCTCCCTGCCGCCGCCGCCCCCCGCCTCCCTCCGTGAGGTCCTAAGGGCCCCAGCGCTGGCCCCAGTCTGCCGTCCTCAGCCCTGGCCCAGCGAGGGCAGGACCTGACCCCTGCCCTGGCGTCCTCCCCAACGGGGCCGCGAGGACTCAGAAGGGCGGAGAGCCCATCTTAGACCCCACACCTACTTCTTCAACTTCTCCTCCAGCTGCTGCTTGTCCTGGGTGGTGTCCGTCACCATCTCCTGGGTCAGCTTCAGGTCTCCCTCGAGTTTGCGCTTGGCACGTTCCGTGTCCATGCGCAGCTTCTTCTCTTGCTCCAGGGAGCACTCCAGCTGTGGGGCAGAGGGCGCTCAGCCTCGAGCGTCAGTGTCGCCACCCTGGCAGTCCCCCAGGGCACCCAACTCACGTCCTCCACTTGCTGCTCCAGCCGGATCTTGGCCTTGGCCAGCGCGCTCACGCGGTCCTCCTCGGCCTGCAGGTCGCCCAGAGCCTGCTGGTGAGCCTCCTGCAATGCCTTCTTCTCCTTGGTCAGGCGGACCACGGACTCATCCAAGGCAGCCATCTCCTCGGTCAGGTTCTTCACCTGTGCCAAGGCCCGGTTCACGGTGGGCCCGTTCCTCCCCACAGGCGGTCTGAGCAGCCACCCCCTCCAGCTCAGGAGACTGAGCCTACACCGTCCCGCCTGAGGGCTTTATCTCCTCCTTGAGATGCGAAGGAGTCATGGGTGAAGCTTCACAGCCGGGCATAGTGCCTGGCCCGGAGGAGGAGACCAGTGGGTGGCACCATTTAAACACGGGGTCCATGAGCCGTGTCCTAGCGCCCCCTGCGGCAAGCTTGCAGTCAGGACAGATGGTAATTGCTGCCATTTACCAAGTACCTACTGTGTATACTTGCAAGTATACAGTGTATACTTGTAGTGGATGCTTAGCAAAGGCCAGTTACACCCTAATGAGATAAATGCTGGTGCCCCCACTTGACAGAGGTGAAAACTGAGGCTCACAAGAGGCAGTGACCTGCCTCAGGCTACAGAACAGGGGCCCAGTAGAGCCGGAAGGGGCCCCTGTTGCCACCCAACACCAAAACTGGTCCCCAACTCAGGCCCTTCCCACACCTTGTTCTCAGTGGCTTGTTTCTCCTTCTCGGCCTTGGCCAGTGTCAGCTCCAGGTCATCTATGTCCTTCTTGAGCTCTGTGCATTCGTCCTCCAGCTTGCGCCTGCGCGCAGCTAGGTCAGCGTTCACTTCCTCCTCATCTTCCAGCCGCTCATTCAGCTCCTTCACCTTCGCCTCAAGCTGCACCTTGGATTTGATCAGCAAGTGGCAGCGCTCTTCCGCATCCGCTAGGTTGTCCTGCTCCTGAGGACATGGGGGGTGGGCAGTTCAGGGAGAGCCAGCATCTGAAGGCTCAGCCCTGGGAAAGAGAGGCCCTTTGTCCATGCAAAGGCAACTCCAGGGCTGGAGAGGCAGCTCAGCAGTTAAGAGCACTGTCTGCTCTTCCAGAGGTCCCGAGTTCAATTCCCAGCCACCACATGGTGGCTCATGACCATCTGTAATGAGATCTGGTGCCCTCTGCTAGTACATATTCACCTTCATTAAATAAATAAGATGAGTCTTTTAAGAAACAAAAAAATAAAGTCAACTCCGGTGAGGCTCATATTGGCAATTCAATTTGATAGATGAGGAGTCGAAGCACCTACACTCTACTGGGCTCTGGGACTACTGCAGGGGCCTGCCTCATAACCCCAATATTAAAAGGAGCGTTTTACAGCCATCATGGCCGTAGATTCCCCAGGCCTCAGCCTGAGGCCAGCATCCAAGTGACATTCAAAACCTATGCTGGGGAGTTTCCAGAGTTTGACCCCTGTCCTCTGGGTATCACCCTGTTACCTGCCTCAGAGTCTCGTGTCCCTGAACCAGAGAAGGGAGCAAGGGTATAGTTCAGGGAGATCAAGGCTGGGGGCTCTGGGGCTCCCCAGCAGCTTTAGGACATGTGGACACTCAAGGCCTTCGGGGAAGGCTGGGTAGACACTGAGCCTCCAGGCCTCATATCCTGGTCCTTCCAGAGTAGAAAGACAACACAGAAGGCCCAAGTGCCCAGAGGCCTCCCCGCCCCCAGCTGCACTGGCTACAGCCTGCTCACAGCCCTTGTCCCACTCACCGCCTGCAGCTGCAGGGCCAGGTCATTCTTCTCCTGAGTGACGCTGACGTGAGTCTCCTCCAGCTCCTGCCGCTTGGCCTCAGCAGCAGCCAGAGCCCCCCGAAGCCCCCGCAACTCCGCACGCAGCGCGGCCAGCTCCTCTTCCGCCTGTGCTGAGCGCAGCAGCGGCTTCATCTTGAAGAAGAGCTTCATCCAAGACCAGTTCTTGACGGCATTGAAGGCCCGGATGTTCCACTGGATGGTAAACAGGGCGTCCCTAGGGAGGGACAGCTCCTGTGAGGCAGCAGACCCTGCCCTTTCAGGGTGCTTTGGCCTCTCTCCATGTAGTGGTCCTCGTAGCCCTTGGGGTAGGTCAGTCTGGAGGAGTGGCCCCCTCCAAGGCAAAGTCCTGCCCTCCAGATGTCCAGGGGCCTGCGCAAGTGTCTGAGGACAGCTAAGCTAGCAGGCCATGTGGTTACAATGTTTGACTCGGGCCCTCCTCTATGGTACCCACTTGAGAGGGCCGCTTTCTACTTTAACCAAGAAAGTGTCCAGGCCATACTCTGGACATGCAGAAGGGCAGAGGCCACTCTCACCCCAAATTTTAAAAACACGTTCTTTTTAGTGTGTGTGTATACATGTACCACAACTCACATGTGGAGGTTGGTTCTCCCTTTCTACCATGTGGGCCCTGGGGATTGAACTTAGGTCATCAGGCACGGCAGCAGCTGAGCCATCACTCTGGCCCTCACCCCAATTTTCAGGTGATAAAAATGGAGGTTGGGGTGACATGACACAGAACCTCACCCCGACCAGCCATCGGGGGGCAACCGAGGCAGTATGGAAGGGCTGGGGAGCCTTGGGACAGCGATCACACCTGCACCCCACCCCCGCCCCCCAGCTACCTTCCTCCGAGCATGCGCTGGTACTCCAGGCGCATGAGGCGGCCCCGGCTGCGCGCCTGCAGCAGCGTCAACACCTTGGCCAGGCGCTGGTCGCGGAGCTCCTCCAGGGTGCCCAGAAGTCCAGCCTTGAAGAACACCTACGGGCGGGGGGCAGCCAGAGTGGGACCGCGGTCCAGGGTGAGCGCACAGACCCAGGCTCAGCCCTAACTCCAGTCCAGCCTGACCTTGGTGTGGCCAAACTGATACTGAGTGTGGTCAATGTCCAGGGAGCCCAGGAGCTTCTCTGTGGCCTTCCTGCTGTCCACGAAGGTGTCATCTGGGATGGCACTGGGGTTCAGGATCCGGTACCTAGGAGATAAAGGAGAAGCTGCCATGGACAGGACAGGCCACTGACGATGGGAAGCCAGGAGCTGTACAAGAGAATTGTGATTGCCTGACCTCCGAGAGGTGAGGTTCCATATGGACATATGCTGTACAAGATGGCAGAGGAAAGGTGTTGCCGTGCTGGGGGACACAGAACATTCTATACAAACCTCAGCACAGGGGCGAGGTGTGTGGCATACACCCGAAACCCCAGCACTGGGGAGGCAGAAGTGGGAAGATCTTTGAGGCCAGCTCGGTTGCCTGGCCTGATCCTGTCTCAAGGTTGGGCTTGGTGGCTTCAATACAATTTAGTGAGTTTGTAAAGGGACGTGGTTTTATAACAAGCATGCGCTACTTTTATAATTTCTTAAAGGCAAAACCAGAAGTGGTGTACTGTAACATCTCACCCACTTAAGAAACATTTGAGGAAAGGCGCCTTCGCTAGGGGGAACTCGCCAAACAAGGAGTGTGGGTCACTGGGCTACTGGCTGTTTTACAATCAGAAACAACAGCAATGTGCTGGCTTGTGCCTCGACTCTCAGAATTTAGGAGCCTGAGGCAGAAAGAGAGTTATTTTTAATTGCCTGCAGGTATGGACTCATGGAGACCAGAGAGGGGGTGCCAAAGGCCTTGGAGCTAGACTCACACAAAGCTGCTTGTATGGTTTTAAGTCTCCATGTGTGTCACACACACACACACAGGCCAGGAGACAGCCTCAGGCTATCCTCAAGAATTCAGTCTGTCTCCTTTGAGACACAGTCTGCCATCACCAGGAGCTCAGCAGTTAGACTGCTCTGGACGGGTCTAGAACCTCAGAGCTCCTGGCTCCTCAGCACGGGGACAAGGAGTGTGCACCACCCTGCCCAGCTTTTTAAATTTATTTCCTCATTTACTTTTGGCTTTTGTGTTTGAAATGCTGCCCTTGAACTCACTATGTAGCCAGGCTGGCCTCAAACCCTTGGTGACCCTCCTGCCCCAGCCTGCTCAGTGCTGGGATTATTGGTATGAGATACCGAACCCAGGAGTGTTGAGAGTTTGAGGTTAGCCTGAGCTACACAGCAACACCCTGCTTTAGAACAACAGATTGGGGCGGTGCCTTCAGAGTCTTCCCAGATGGGGAACCATCTCCTTGGCCGATGATAACATAAAGACAAACTCACGAGCTCTGTGCGTAGCCACGCCCACTCATACAGTATCTGTGTAGACATCTAATGTGGACAGCAGGTGGGCCGCCCCTGATACTTGTAGAAGGGGAAGCAACTGAGGACACTTCCTTGTAGCTTAGCAAACAGATCCCACCAGGCGAAGCGGGAAGAGAGCCCATGACGTCATGTGCATTCTTTACCTGTCAGGTAGTCCTCCAGGCCCAGTCCACACAACCCCACGCTTAGTTCCCAAATCTGCATCCTCTCTGGCTGCTCACCTGAGCTCCGGAATACTAAATCCAATCCCACTCCTACCTTATCCCCTTAAACCCCTTTCCCTGGCCAGAGCGCCTCCTCCTCAGGAACCTCTCTTTGTCCCTTGGGCTCTAGCATGTCCCTCCCACCCCTCAGGCTCTAAGAGCAGGAGAAGGAGGCTGAGGCAGCCAGCACCCACCGCTGTTTGAAGTCTGCGTACAGCAGCCTGTTGGGGAACCCTTGGCGGCAGATCCGGATCCCTTCCAGGACCCCATTGCAGCGTAGCTGGTGTAGCACCAGGAAGGAATCCATGACCCCTGGACGTGGTGGGAGTGGGAGAAGGAAGTTAGAAGTCTGAGGATGTGCCTTTAGGTCCCTACCCTGGTCTTACTTTGAGACCAAGCAACCCTGCAAGGTGAGGGTCTTAGAAGCTTCTGTTTCCCCCATCCTGGCCACCCAGGGACGCTACCTGGAGTCTTGTTCTCATTGGGGACGATGCACCGGACGAAGTGGGGCTGAGTGGCCCGAAGGTTGGTCATGAGCTTGTTCAGGTTCTCCTGGGAGTGGGGAGAGCAGGGAGAAGGCACAGGAGGGGCAGGGAACCAGAATTGGATGTCACAGTGGATAAGGATCAAAGAGGGCTGGGCAGAGGGACCCAAATCCTCCTTGTGACACCTGCCCCATCCTACCCACCACCAAAGTCTTCACACACACCTCCCACCGCCCCCTCCCGTGGCTCCTCCCTCCCCCCAGCCCTGCCCAGGCAGTGTGGAGGCAGGCAGCAGCACAGACTTGCTGTGATGTTCACGTGGAGAGGAGCTAAACATCACTGCAAGTCTTAACAGCTGCCTGCCCAAGACACAGGGATTGCAGGGAGCAAAGAAGGCGGTGGGCAGCCTGCAGGGCCGGGGCTGCTGGGGCCCTCCGACCTCACCTTGTGGAGCTGGGACACCGTCTGAAATGCTGCTGCCTTCTTGCGCTTCTCTTTCACCCCAGACTTGGGGGGCTCAGCTAGGAGAGATAATGAGAACTGATCATACCAAAGAACATAACATCACTCTGTGGCTCCCCGGGAATGGCCAGCTTGTCCCTCCGTACTCACTGGAGCAAGAGCCTGCATAGTTCTCATACAGGGTGGCCAAGAGTCTGTTCTGTGACTTTTGGAAGATGGGGACCACCGTCTCATTGAGGGGATCCTTGTTTTTCTCCAACCAGCCCACGATGCTATAAGGTACCTAAAAAGAAAAGTGGTGAGCCCAGGTGGTGAGCCTGAGGAGGGAGGGGGACAGTGGTGGAGTGTGGAGCCCCAGCGGGCACCTACCACGCCTGCGTAGTGGACCACCTCAAAGTGAGCCTGGTACTTGCGTTTCTTGTCTGGGCGAGGCTGCTGGAAGTTAGGTGACTTCCCAGAGTGGTTGTCATAGAGCTTGGCCCTGAAGCTGGCATCCGAAGCCTTGGGGAACATGCACTCCTCCTCCAGGATGGAAAGAATGCCCAGAGGCTGGGGACAGGTAGCAAGATTGAAGGGCCAGGGCATGCTGGCAAGGCTCTTAGACCCTCTGTCTCCAGACTAAACTCCTTCTGGGAGCCAATTCACATCTATAACCCAGACATCTGCAGGAGAGCCAGGGATACATGCAGACCCACCTTCCAGGAGGGAAGACTGTGGGCTGACTTTCAATCCCCTTCCTGCCTGTGTGTGCAGATTTGGCATCCTTGTCTTCTATGAACTAAGATCCACAGCTCATGTGTGCACACGAAGTTTGTTGTTTTTTTAAGGCCAGTAAGTCTGCATCGTGGCCCCACACTCCTTAGAAATAGGGATCCCTATGCGTTCTCTAAGAACTATCTATTTGTTTATGTGTTATGTGTGTGCCTAAGTTTAAGTGCCCATGGAGGCCAGAGGGAATTGGATCCCTTGGACCTGGGGTTACACGAGTTGCCTAGTGTAGGTGCTTGGAACTGACCAGATCTTTTACAAGAGCAGCAAGTGCTTTTAACTACTGAGCCATCTCTCCAGCCCCCACACCTTCATTTCTTAACTGAATAGAAAAGTATTCACTTCAATGCTTATTTAACAGACAAAAACAATACAAAACAAAAAACCAAAAACCCAAAATCAACCACCTAAATGCCCAACAGCCAGAGACTGTCTGACAGTCACCTGCTGCATGGCCTAGTCTGACTTCTTCACGGCATTGAAAATGCATGTTCAGAGGGAAAACATACTACAGACCGGGTCTGGGTCTATAAAGAACGTATGTGCTGAGCTGTCAAGATGGTTCAGCAGGAAAAGACACATGTCACCAAACATGACAATCTGAGTTCTATCCCCAGGACCCATGTGGCTGAGGGAGAAAAATGACTCCTGAACTGTCCTCTGCCCTCACGATGCCACAGCTTACCAACACATTAACACACAAAGCAAATAAATACATGTAATGATTTTAAAAAAGGAACGAACATGCCTGGGGTAGAGCAGCTAGAGTGAATCAGCTCAAGGCCAGGCTGTGGGAGGCTCAGGGGGAATCCCTCCCCCCATGTCCAGTGTGGCCAGTTTCGTTTTCCATTCTTTGTACAGCGGGGAAGCATACGCAGTGTGCGGCAGTGCAGTGAGCACAGTGCTCGGGCCAGTGCTGCCCAGGGACCGGAGAATGGCCGAGCTGCCCGAGATCCTGGGTGCCTATCATCCTCACATCACTCATGCCCCTACTCACCTAGACCCCCGTGTGCCCATTCCCACCCATGTGCGCAGCCACACACTCATCCACACTGATATACAGCTGACACAGGCCTGCACACACACACACACACACACACACACACACACACACACACACACAC